>NW_027362771.1:612944479-613113048 GCF_046119375.1 Phyllobates terribilis
GTGCATGTAGCAGAGCTATGTGTGTGTCTATGTGCATGTAGCAGAGCTATGTGTGTGTCTATGTGCATGTAGCAGAGCTATGTGTGTGCATATGTGCATGTAGCAGAGCTATGTGTGTGCATATGTGCATGTAGCAGAGCTATGTGTGTGCATATGTGCATGTAGCAGAGCTATGTGTGTGCATATGTGCATGTAGCAGAGCTATGTGTGTGCATATGTGCATGTAGCAGAGCTATGTGGGTGCATATGTGCATGTAGCAGAGCTATGTGGGTGCATATGTGCATGTAGCAGAGCTATGTGTGTGCATGTAGCAGAGCTATGTGTATGCATATGTGCAGCTCTGGATTTGTCACGGGTAAGGCTTCGTGTACAGCCCTGGAGATGAGCTTGCACATTTTGCTTGATAGATGTATTTTTTTTTATTTCTGCAGCTTCTAATGGGCCTCCCATCCTGGTAAAGAAGGAGCGGGAGATGGATCTAATGGAAAGGAAAGACGGACGATCCGGAGAAGTGATCTGTATCGATGACTGACCGCTTCCCCCTCCCGCCTGGTGTTTTTTGCTATTGAATGGGAAAGCCTTGTGCAAGTACAGGGGAAGCAGTGACCGTTGCGACCGTCCAGAAGTGCCGCGCCCCTGTAGGGTCGTCGCCCATATTCCCACCTTGGCACCGGCACAGAATGAAGCTTACAATGAATCCATTCCCATCCCTGCAGGGTGGCACGGACGATGGATGAGCCCCCGCCGGTGTGAGCAAGGCAAAGTGGCATCTGCGTCCCCCTCTCCCCTGCACCTCCGCCCCGAGGGCGACACCGGCAGCAGTAAGCGTGGCCCCTCCGCAAAAATGAGCAGTGGTCTCTGATAGCGCTTTGTCGGTCTCTGTCCCTTTTGTCCTCTTGCCGATGGCCTGCCTCCCCCGGTGTCCTCCGTTCTCGCTAATGATGTATACCATGTATATATACGACACACATCGCTTTCCGTATACCTCTGCCTTGGCCTCGCAACGCCACACGTGGTTGTTCTTATTTCATGGTTCGCTTTTGTCTCCTGATGTACATATAAATTATACTTTTTATTTCTGCCCGTTGTTGTACACAGAGTATTTCTTTGCGGGTTTTGGAGTATATGTCTCATCTGAAGAGTCATTGCTGCAAAGTTACAGGGCAAACGAATGGAAATTCACTAAAAATGGGGCAGGAGGGAGATGCAGCTGCAGATGGTGATAAGTAACTATCACATCCGAAGCCGAACACTCAGAAAACAAAGCATCGAAATAGTCAAATTGTGGCTCTCGTAAACATATATTTGGTAACGAGTCTTAATGTCCAGATAGAAACTTTGTCTGAGTTATAAAAAAAGGAAGATATCTCGGGGTCTTACCATAAAATCTCCTACCGCTAGAGATGAGCGAATTGGTTCACAAGACCCTCGTCCAGCGGTCCGGTCAGTATGTGGCTGCTAAACTGGAGCCCTGCGAACGTCCTGTGTTCATGTCACAACATAGACGTCACGCCGGGGATTCTGGCATCCTTTGTATTTTAGGCAACAAAAATATATGTTTTCATCTTTCACATTTTAAAAATTACAAAAAAGGAAAATGGGCCGATGCAAAAGTTTGGGCGCCCTGCATGGTTAGTACCCTGTAGCGCCACCTTTTGAAAGTATCACCGCTTGTAAACATTTTTTGTAGCCAGACAAGAGTCTTTCAGTTCTTGTTTGTGGTATTTTCTTCTATTCTTGGAGAATTCCTCCAGTTCTGTGAGATTCCTGGGTCGTTTTGCATGCTCTGCTGTTTTGAGGACTAGCCACAGATTTTCAATGATGTTCAGATAAGGGGACTGTGAGGGCCATTGTAAAACCTTTTAGCTTGTGCCTTTTCAGGTCGGCGATTGTGATATGTGTTTAGGATCATTATCCATTTGTAGAATCCTCTTTTCAACTTCAGCTTTTTTACAGATGGTGTTATGTTTGCATCAAGAATTTGTTGAAATTACATTGAATCCATTCTTCCCTCTACCCATGAAATGTTCCCCGTGCCATTGGCTGCAACACAACCCCAAAGCATCGATCCTCCCCCATGCTTAATGGTTAGTGGGGTGTTCTTTTCCTGAAAATTCTGTGCCCTTGTTTATCCACACATACCTTTGATCATTGTGGCCAAAGAGTTGTATTTTACCTCAATAGTCCACAGGACTTGTTTCCACAATGCATCAGGCTTGTTTAGATCTTCTTTTTCATACATCTGACGCTGAATTTTATGGTGAGGATACAGAAGAGGTTTTCTTCTGATGACTCTTCCATGAAGGCCATATTTATGCAGGTGTCTCAGAACAATGTACCACAGCTCCAGAATCTGCTAATTCTTTCTGAACGTCTTTTCCAGTCAAGCGGCATTTCTGATTTGCTTCTCTAGCAATCCTACGAGCAGCTCTCACTGAAATTTTGCTTGGTCTTCCAGACCTTCTCTTGACCTCCACTGTTCCTGGTAACTGCCATTTCTTAATTACACTTAAAACTTAGGAAAGGCAAACTTGAAAATGCTTTGGTATCTTCTTATAGCCTCCTCCTGCTTTGTGGGCCTCCACCATTTTCATTTTCAGAGTGCTCGGCCGCTGCTTAGAAGAACCCATGGCTGCTGGTTTTAGGTTGGGTTTTTATAAAGCTGGGAAATTTGCATCACCCGGCCTTTCCTAACGATGATAGTGAACAATCCGCAACCCTAACAGGCGAATTAAGGTCAAAGTTATATGAGCACAAAAATCTCCAAGGGTGCCCAAACTTTTGCACTGGCTCATTTTCCTTTTTAGAATGTAAAAGATGAAGAAGAAAAAATATATATTTTGCCTAAAATACAAAGGAAATGTGTCATCTGTGTAACTGTTAACAATAACAGGAATTTTGACCAGGGGTGCACAAACTTTTACATGACACTGTATATAGAGGTCTGAAAGAGACCTGCTGCAAAAAACGTGCAGTATTTACGGTAGATCACAATCCCGGCTCACAACCATTTGTTTTGTCTTTTTTTTTCGGCAGAACGTCGTACACCAGCAATAAAGCAAAGAATTATTAGTTTTCTAGAGTCGTCGTCTCCCAGCCCTCGGAGGTTTCTGGTCTCTGTGAATAGATCGGATCTAGAGATCAATCTGACCGTATCTGCCGGCTCAGCTGACACCAAACATTGATTTTATAAAGCTGGAATATAACAAGTAATATATATACACTGCTCAAAGAAATAAAGGGAACACTTACACAGAATATAACTCCAAGTAAATCAAACTTCTGTGAAATCAAACTGTCCACTTAGGAAGCAACACTGATTGACAATCAATTTCACATGCTGTTGTGCAAATGGAATAAACAATAGATGGAAATTATTGGCAATTATCAAGACCCCCTCAATAAAGGAGTGGTTCTGCAGGTGGGGACCACAGACCACATCTCAGTACCAATGCTTTCTGGCTGATGTTTTGGTCACTTTTGAATGTTGGTTGTGCTTTCACACTTGTGGTAGCATGAGACGGACTCTACAACCCACAGAAGTTGCTCAGGTAGTGCAGCTCATCCAGGATGGCACATCAATGCGAGCTGTGGCAAGAAGCTTTGCTGCATCTGTCAGCGTAGTGTCCAGAGGCTGGAGGCGCTACCAGGAGACAGGCCAGTACACCAGGAGACGTGGAGGGGGCCGTAGAAGGGCAAAAACCCAGCAGCAGGACCGCTACCTCCGCCTTTGTGCAAGGAGGAACAGGAGCAGCACTGCCAGAGCCCTGCAAAATGACCTCCAGCAGGCCACAAATGTGCATGTGTCTGCACAAATGGTTAGAAACCGACTCCATGAGGGTGGTATGAGGGCCCGACGTCCACAGATGGGGGTTGTGCTCACAGCCCAACACCGTGCAGAACGCTTGGCATTTGCCACAGAACACCAGGATTGGCAAAGTCGCCACTGGCACCCTGTGCTCTTCACAGATGAAAGCAGGTTCACACTGAGCAGATGTGACAGAGTCTGGAGACGCCATGGAGAGCGATCTGCTGCCTGCAACACCCTTCAGCATGACCGGTTTGGCAGTGGGTCAGTAATGGTATGGGGTGGCATTTCTTTGGGGGGCCGCACAGCCCTCCATGTGCTCGCCAGAGGTAGCCTGACTGCCATTAGGTACCGAGATGAGATCCTCAGACCCCTTGTGAGACCATATGCTGGTGCGGTTGGCCCTGGGTTCCTCCTAATGCAGGACAATGCCAGACCTCATGTGGCTGGAGTGTGTCAGCAGTTCCTGCAAGATGAAGGCATTGAAGCTATGGACTGGCCGCCCGTTCCCCAGACCTGAATCCGATTGAGCACATCTGGGGCATCATGTCTCGCTCCATCCACCAACGTCACGTTGCACCACAGACTGTCCAGGAGTTGGCGGATGCTTTAGTCCAGGTCTGGGAGGAGATCCCACAGGAGACCATCCGCAACCTCATCAGGAGCATGCCCAGGCGTTGTAGGGAGGTCATACAGGCACGTGGAGGCCACACACAATACTCAGCCTCATCAGGAGCATGCCCAGGCGTTGTAGGGAGGTCATACAGGCATGTGGAGGCCACACACAATACTCAGCCTCATCAGGAGCATGCCCAGGCGTTGTAGGGAGGTCATACAGGCACGTGGAGGCCACACACAATACTCAGCCTCATCAGGAGAATGCCCAGGCATTGTAGGGAGGTCACACAGGCATGTGGAGGCCACACACAATACTCAGCCTCATCAGGAGCATGCCCAGGCGTTGTAGGGAGATCATACAGGCACGTAGAGGCCACACACAATACTCAGCCTCATCAGGAGCATGCCCGGGCATTGTAGGGAGGTCATACAGGCACGTGGAGGCCACACACAATACTCAGCCTCATCAGGAGCATGCCCAGGCGTTGTAGGGAGGTCATACAGGCACGTGGAGGCCACACACAATACTCAGCCTCATCAGGAGCATGCCCAGGCGTTGTAGGGAGGTCATACAGGCATGTGGAGGCCACACACAATACTCAGCCTCATCAGGAGCATGCCCAGGCGTTGTAGGGAGGTCATACAGGCACGTGGAGGCCACACACAATACTCAGCCTCATCAGGAGAATGCCCAGGCATTGTAGGGAGGTCACACAGGCATGTGGAGGCCACACACAATACTCAGCCTCATCAGGAGCATGCCCAGGCGTTGTAGGGAGATCATACAGGCACGTAGAGGCCACACACAATACTCAGCCTCATCAGGAGCATGCCCGGGCATTGTAGGGAGGTCATACAGGCACGTGGAGGCCACACACAATACTCAGCCTCATCAGGAGCATGCCCAGGCGTTGTAGGGAGGTCATACAGGCACGTGGAGGCCACACACAATACTCAGCCTCATCAGGAGCATGCCCAGGCGTTGTAGGGAGGTCATACAGGCACGTGGAGGCCACACACAATACAGAGCCTCATCAGGAGCATGCCCAGGCGTTGTAGGGAGGTCATACAGGCACGTGGAGGCCACACACAATACTCAGCCTCATCAGGAGCATGCCCAGGCGTTGTAGGGAGGTCATACAGGCACGTGGAGGCCACACACAATACTCAGCCTCATCAGGAGCATGCCCAGGCGTTGTAGGGAGGTCTTACAGGCACGTGGAGGCCACACACAATACTGAGCCTCATCAGGAGCATGCCCAGGCGTTGTAGGGAGGTCATACAGGCACGTGGAGGCCACACACAATACTGAGCCTCATCAGGAGCATGCCCAGGCGTTGTAGGGAGGTCATACAGGCATGTGGAGGCCACACACAATACTCAGCCTCATCAGGAGCATGCCCGGGCGTTGTAGGGAGGTCATACAGGCACGTGGAGGCCACACACAATACTCAGCCTCATCAGGAGCATGCCCAGGCGTTGTAGGGAGGTCATACAGGCACGTGGAGGCCACACACAATACTCAGCCTCATCAGGAGCATGTCCAGGCATTGTAGGGAGGTCATACAGGCACGTGGAGGCCACACACAATACTCAGCCTCATCAGGAGCATGCCCAGGCGTTGCAGGGAGGTCATACAGGCACGTGGAGGCCACACACAATACTCAGCCTCATCAGGAGCATGCCCAGGCGTTGTAGGGAGGTCATACAGGCACGTGGAGGCCACACACAATACTCAGCCTCATCAGGAGCATGCCCAGGCGTTGTAGGGAGGTCATACAGGCATGTGGAGGCCACACACAATACTCAGCCTCATCAGGAGCATGCCCAGGCGTTGTAGGGAGGTCATACAGGCACGTGGAGGCCACACACAATACTCAGCCTCATCAGGAGAATGCCCAGGCGTTGTAGGGAGGTCACACAGGCATGTGGAGGCCACACACAATACTCAGCCTCATCAGGAGCATGCCCAGGCGTTGTAGGGAGATCATACAGGCACGTAGAGGCCACACACAATACTCAGCCTCATCAGGAGCATGCCCGGGCATTGTAGGGAGGTCATACAGGCACGTGGAGGCCACACACAATACTCAGCCTCATCAGGAGCATGCCCAGGCGTTGTAGGGAGGTCATACAGGCACGTGGAGGCCACACACAATACAGAGCCTCATCAGGAGCATGCCCAGGCGTTGTAGGGAGGTCATACAGGCACGTGGAGGCCACACACAATACTCAGCCTCATCAGGAGCATGCCCAGGCGTTGTAGGGAGGTCATACAGGCACGTGGAGGCCACACACAATACTCAGCCTCATCAGGAGCATGCCCAGGCGTTGTAGGGAGGTCTTACAGGCACGTGGAGGCCACACACAATACTGAGCCTCATCAGGAGCATGCCCAGGCGTTGTAGGGAGGTCATACAGGCACGTGGAGGCCACACACAATACTGAGCCTCATCAGGAGCATGCCCAGGCGTTGTAGGGAGGTCATACAGGCATGTGGAGGCCACACACAATACTCAGCCTCATCAGGAGCATGCCCGGGCGTTGTAGGGAGGTCATACAGGCACGTGGAGGCCACACACAATACCCAGCCTCATCAGGAGCATGCCCAGGCGTTGTAGGGAGGTCATACAGGCACGTGGAGGCCACACACAATACTCAGCCTCATCAGGAGCATGCCCAGGCTTTGTAGGGAGGTCATACAGGCACGTGGAGGCCACACACAATACTCAGCCTCATCAGGAGCATGCCCAGGCGTTGTAGGGAGGTCATACAGGCACGTGGAGGCCACACACAATACTCAGCCTCATCAGGAGCATGCCCGGGCGTTGTAGGGAGGTCACACAGGCACGTGGAGGCCACACACAATACTCAGCCTCATCAGGAGCATGTCCAGGCGTTGTAGGGAGGTCATACAGGCACGTGGAGGCCACACACAATACTCAGCCTCATCAGGAGCATGCCCAGGCGTTGTAGGGAGGTCATACAGGCACGTGGAGGCCACATACAATACTCAGCCTCATCAGGAGCATGCCCAGGCGTTGTAGGGAGGTCATACAGGCACGTGGAGGCCACACACAATACTCAGCCTCAGGAGCATGCCCAGGCGTTGTAGGGAGGTCATACAGGCACGTAGAGGCCACACACAATACTCAGCCTCATCAGGAGCATGCCCGGGCATTGTAGGGAGGTCATACAGGCACGTGGAGGCCACACACAATACTCAGCCTCATCAGGAGCATGCCCGGGCATTGTAGGGAGGTCATACAGGCACGTGGAGGCCACATACAATACTCAGCCTCATCAGGAGCATGCCCAGGCGTTGTAGGGAGGTCATACAGGCACGTGGAGGCCACACACAATACTGAGCCTCATCAGGAGCATGCCCAGGCGTTGTAGGGAGGTCATACAGGCACATGGAGGCCACACACAATACTCAGCCTCATCAGGAGCATGCCCAGGTGTTGTAGGGAGGTCATACAGGCACGTGGAGGCCACACACAATACTGAGCCTCATCAGGAGCATGCCCAGGCGTTGTATGGAGGTCATACAGGCACGTGGAGGCCAGACACAATACTCAGCCTCATCAGGAGCATGCCCGGGCGTTGTAGGGAGGTGATACAGGCACTTGGAGGCCACACACAATACTCAGCCTCATCAGGAGCATGCCCGGGCGTTGTAGGGAGGTCATACAGGCACGTGGAGGCCACACACAATACTCAGCCTCATCAGGAGCATGCCCAGGCGTTGTAGGGAGGTCATACAGGCACGTAGAGGCCACACACAATACTCAGCCTCATCAGGAGCATGCCCGGGCATTGTAGGGAGGTCATACAGGCACGTGGAGGCCACACACAATACTCAGCCTCATCAGGAGCATGCCCAGGCGTTGTATGGAGGTCATACAGGCATGTGGAGGCCACACACAATACTCAGCCTCATCAGGAGCATGCCCGGGCGTTGTAGGGAGGTCACACAGGCACGTGGAGGCCACACACAATACTCAGCCTCATCAGGAGCATGTCCAGGCGTTGTAGGGAGGTCATACAGGCACGTGGAGGCCACACACAATACTCAGCCTCATCAGGAGCATGCCCAGGCGTTGTAGGGAGGTCATACAGGCACGTGGAGGCCACATACAATACTCAGCCTCATCAGGAGCATGCCCAGGCGTTGTAGGGAGGTCATACAGGCACGTGGAGGCCACACACAATACTCAGCCTCATCAGGAGCATGCCCAGGCGTTGTAGGGAGGTCATACAGGCACGTGGAGGCCACACACAATACTCAGCCTCATCAGGAGCATGCCCAGGTGTTGTAGGGAGGTCTTACAGGCACGTGGAGGCCACACACAATGCTGAGCCTCATCAGGAGCATGCCCAGGCGTTGTAGGGAGGTCATACAGGCACGTGGAGGCCACACACAATACTGAGCCTCATCAGAAGCACGCCCAGGCGTTGTAGGGAGGTCATACAGGCACGTGGAGGCCACACACAATACTCAGCCTCATCAGGAGCATGCCCAGGCGTTGTAGGGAGGTCATACAGGCACGTGGAGGCCACACACAATACTGAGCCTCATCAGGAGCATGCCCAGGCGTTGTATGGAGGTCATACAGGCACGTGGAGGCCACACACAATACTCAGCCTCATCAGGAGCATGCCCGGGCGTTGTAGGGAGGTGATACAGGCACTTGGAGGCCACACACAATACTCAGCCTCATCAGGAGCATGCCCGGGCGTTGTAGGGAGGTCATACAGGCACTTGGAGGCCACACACAATACTCAGCCTCATCAGGAGCATGCCCGGGCGTTGTAGGGAGGTCATACAGGCACGCGGAGGCCACACACAATACTCAGCCTCATCAGGAGCATGCCCAGGCGTTGTAGGGAGGTCATACAGGCACGTGGAGGCCACACACAGTACTGAGCCTCATCAGGAGCATGCCCAGGCGTTGTAGGGAGGTCATACAGGCACGTGGAGGCCACACACAATACTCAGCCTCATCAGGAGCATGCCCAGGCGTTGTAGGGAGGTCATACAGGCACGTGGAGGCCACACACAATACTCAGCCTCATCAGGAGCACGCCCAGACGTTGTAGGGAGGTCATACAGGCACGTGGAGGCCACACACAATACTCAGCCTCATCAGGAGCACGCCCAGGCGTTGTAGGGAGGTCATACAGGCACGTGGAGGCCACACACAATACTCCGCCTCATCAGGGGCATGCCCAGGCGTTGTAGGGAGGTCATACAGGCACGTGGAGGCCACACACAATACTCAGCCTCATCAGGAGCACGCCCAGGCGTTGTAGGGAGGTCATACAGGCACTTGGAGGCCACACACAATACTCAGCCTCATCAGGAGCATGCCCAGGCGTTGTAGGAAGGTCATACAGGCACGTGGAGGCCACACACAATACGGAGCCTCATCAGGAGCACGCCCAGGCGTTGTAGGGAGGTCATACAGGCACGTGGAGGCCACACACAATACTCCGCCTCATCAGGAGCATGCCCAGGCGTTGTAGGGAGGTCATACAGGCACGTGGAGGCCACACACAATACTCAGCCTCATCAGGAGCATGCCCAGGCGTTGTAGGGAGGTCATACAGGCACGTGGAGGCCACACACAATACTGAGCCTCATCAGGAGCATGCCCAGGCGTTGTAGGGAGGTCATACAGGCACGTGGAGTCCACACACAATACTCAGCCTCATCAGGAGCACGCCCAGGCGTTGTAGGGAGGTCATACAGGCACGTGGAGGCCACACACAATATTCAGCCTCATCAGGAGCATGTCCAGGCGTTGTAGGGAGGTCATACAGGCACGTGGAGGCCACACACAATACTCAGCCTCATCAGGAGCACGCCTGGGCGTTGTAGGGAGGTCATACAGACACGTGGAGGCCACACACAATACTCAGCCTCATCAGGAGTATGCCCAGGCGTTGTAGGGAGGTCATACAGGCACGTGGAGGCCGCACACAATACTCAGCCTCATCAAGAGCATGTCCAGGTGTTGTAGGGAGGTCATACAGGCACGTGGAGGCCACACACAATACTCAGCCTCATCAGGAGCACGCCCAGGCGTTGTAGGGAGGTCATACAGGCACGTGGAGGCCACACACAATACTCAGCCTCATCAGGAGCATGCCCAGGCGTTGTAGGGAGGTCATTCAGGCACATGGAGGCCACACACAATACTCATCCTCATCAGGAGCATGCCCAGGCGTTGTAGGGAGGTCATACAGGCACGTGGAGGCCACACACAATACTCAGCCTCATCAGGAGCACGCCGAGGCGTTGTAGGGAGGTCATACAGGCACGTGGAGGCCACACACAATACTCAGCCTCATCAGGAGCATGCCCAGGCGTTGTAGGGAGGTCATTCAGGCACGTGGAGGCCACACACAATACTCAGCCTCATCAGGAGCATGCCCAGGCATTGTAGGGAGGTCATACAGGCACGTGGAGGCCACACACAATACTCAGCCTCATCAGGAGCATGCCCAGGCGTTGTAGGGAGGTCATACAGGCACGTGGAGGCCACATACAATACTCAGCCTCATCAGGAGCATGCCCAGGCGTTGTAGGGAGGTCATACAGGCACGTGGAGGCCACACACAATACTGAGCCTCATCAGGAGCATGCCCAGGCGTTGTAGGGAGGTCATACAGGCACGTGGAGGCCACACACAATACTCAGCCTCATCAGGAGCATGCCCAGGCGTTGTAGGGAGGTCATACAGGCACGTGGAGGCCACACACAATACTCAGCCTCATCAGGAGCATGCCCAGGCGTTGTATGGAGGTCATACAGGCATGTGGAGGCCACACACAATACTCAGCCTCATCAGGAGCATGCCCGGGCGTTGTAGGGAGGTCACACAGGCACGTGGAGGCCACACACAATACTCAGCCTCATCAGGAGCATGCCCAGGCGTTGTAGGGAGGTCATACAGGCACGTGGAGGCCACACACAATACTCAGCCTCATCAGGAGCATGCCCAGGTGTTGTAGGGAGGTCTTACAGGCACGTGGAGGCCACACACAATGCTGAGCCTCATCAGGAGCATGCCCAAGCGTTGTAGGGAGGTCATACAGGCACGTGGAGGCCACACACAATACTGAGCCTCATCAGAAGCATGCCCAGGCGTTGTAGGGAGGTCATACAGGCATGTGGAGGCCACACACAATACTCAGCCTCATCAGGAGCATGCCCAGGCGTTGTAGGGAGGTCATACAGGCACGTGGAGGCCACACACAATACTCAGCCTCATCAGGAGCATGCCCAGGCGTTGTAGGGAGGTCATACAGGCACGTGGAGGCCACACACAATACTGAGCCTCATCAGGAGCATGCCCAGGCGTTGTAGGGAGGTCATACAGGCACGTGGAGGCTACACACAATACTCAGCCTCATCAGGAGCATGCCCAGGCGTTGTAGGGAGGTCATACAGGCACGTGGAGGCCACACACAATACTCAGCCTCATCAGGAGCATGCCCAGGCGTTGTAGGGAGGTGATACAGGCACTTGGAGGCCACACACAATACTCAGCCTCATCAGGAGCATGCCCGGGCGTTGTAGGGAGGTCATACAGGCACTTGGAGGCCACACACAATACTCAGCCTCATCAGGAGCATGCCCGGGCGTTGTAGTGAGGTCATTCAGGCACATGGAGGCCACACACAATACTCATCCTCATCAGGAGCATGCCCAGGCGTTGTAGGGAGGTCATACAGGCACGTGGAGGCCACACACAATACTCAGCCTCATCAGGAGCACGCCGAGGCGTTGTAGGGAGGTCATACAGGCACGTGGAGGCCACACACAATACTCAGCCTCATCAGGAGCATGCCCAGGCGTTGTAGGGAGGTCATTCAGGCACGTGGAGGCCACACACAATACTCAGCCTCATCAGGAGCATGCCCAGGCATTGTAGGGAGGTCATACAGGCACGTGGAGGCCACACACAATACTCAGCCTCATCAGGAGCATGCCCAGGCGTTGTAGGGAGGTCATACAGGCACGTGGAGGCCACATACAATACTCAGCCTCATCAGGAGCATGCCCAGGCGTTGTAGGGAGGTCATACAGGCACGTGGAGGCCACACACAATACTGAGCCTCATCAGGAGCATGCCCAGGCGTTGTAGGGAGGTCATACAGGCACGTGGAGGCCACACACAATACTCAGCCTCATCAGGAGCATGCCCAGGCGTTGTAGGGAGGTCATACAGGCACGTGGAGGCCACACACAATACTCAGCCTCATCAGGAGCATGCCCAGGCGTTGTATGGAGGTCATACAGGCATGTGGAGGCCACACACAATACTCAGCCTCATCAGGAGCATGCCCGGGCGTTGTAGGGAGGTCACACAGGCACGTGGAGGCCACACACAATACTCAGCCTCATCAGGAGCATGTCCAGGCGTTGTAGGGAGGTCATACAGGCACGTGGAGGCCACACACAATACTCAGCCTCATCAGGAGCATGCCCAGGCGTTGTAGGGAGGTCATACAGGCACGTGGAGGCCACACACAATACTCAGCCTCATCAGGAGCATGCCCAGGTGTTGTAGGGAGGTCTTACAGGCACGTGGAGGCCACACACAATGCTGAGCCTCATCAGGAGCATGCCCAGGCGTTGTAGGGAGGTCATACAGGCACGTGGAGGCCACACACAATACTGAGCCTCATCAGAAGCATGCCCAGGCGTTGTAGGGAGGTCATACAGGCATGTGGAGGCCACACACAATACTCAGCCTCATCAGGAGCATGCCCAGGCGTTGTAGGGAGGTCATACAGGCACGTGGAGGCCACACACAATACTCAGCCTCATCAGGAGCATGCCCAGGCGTTGTAGGGAGGTCATACAGGCACGTGGAGGCCACACACAATACTGAGCCTCATCAGGAGCATGCCCAGGCGTTGTAGGGAGGTCATACAGGCACGTGGAGGCTACACACAATACTCAGCCTCATCAGGAGCATGCCCAGGCGTTGTAGGGAGGTCATACAGGCACGTGGAGGCCACACACAATACTCAGCCTCATCAGGAGCATGCCCAGGCGTTGTAGGGAGGTGATACAGGCACTTGGAGGCCACACACAATACTCAGCCTCATCAGGAGCATGCCCGGGCGTTGTAGGGAGGTCATACAGGCACTTGGAGGCCACACACAATACTCAGCCTCATCAGGAGCATGCCCGGGCGTTGTAGGGAGGTCATACAGGCACGCGGAGGCCACACACAATACTCAGCCTCATCAGGAGCATGCCCAGGCGTTGTAGGGAGGTCATACAGGCACGTTGAGGCCACACACAGTACTGAGCCTCATCAGGAGCATGCCCAGGCGTTGTAGGGAGGTCATACAGGCACGTGGAGGCCACACACAATACTCAGCCTCATCAGGAGCATGCCCAGGCGTTGTAGGGAGGTCATACAGGCACGTGGAGGCCACACACAATACTCAGCCTCATCAGGAGCACGCCCAGGCGTTGTAGGGAGGTCATACAGGCACGTGGAGGCCACACACAATACTCAGCCTCATCAGGAGCACGCCCAGGCGTTGTAGGGAGGTCATACAGGCACTTGGAGGCCACACACAATACTCAGCCTCATCAGGAGCATGCCCAGTCGTTGTAGGAAGGTCATACAGGCACGTGGAGGCCACACACAATACGGAGCCTCATCAGGAGCACGCCCAGGCGTTGTAGGGAGGTCATACAGGCACATGGAGGCCACACACAATACTCCGCCTCATCAGGAGCACGCCCAGGCGTTGTAGGGAGGTCATACAGGCACGTGGAGGCCACACACAATACTCAGCCTCATCAGGAGCATGCCCAGGCGTTTTAGGGAGGTCATACAGGCACGTGGAGGCCACACACAATACTGAGCCTCATCAGGAGCATGCCCAGGCGTTGTAGGGAGGTCATACAGGCACGTGGAGGCCACACACAATACTCAGCCTCATCAGGAGCACGCCCAGGCGTTGTAGGGAGGTCATACAGGCACGTGAAGGCCACACACAATACTCAGCCTCATCAGGAGCATGTCCAGGCGTTGTAGGGAGGTCATACAGGCACGTGGAGGCCACACACAATACTCAGCCTCATCAGGAGCACGCCTGGGCGTTGTAGGGAGGTCATACAGACACGTGGAGGCCACACACAATACTCAGCCTCATCAGGAGCATGCCCAGGCGTTGTAGGGAGGTCATACAGGCACGTGGAGGCCGCACACAATACTCAGCCTCATCAGGAGCATGTCCAGGTGTTGTAGGGAGGTCATACAGGCACGTGGAGGCCACACACAATACTCAGCCTCATCAGGAGCACGCCCAGGCGTTGTAGGGAGGTCATACAGGCACGTGGAGGCCACACACAATACTCAGCCTCATCAGGAGCATGCCCAGGCGTTGTAGGGAGGTCATTCAGGCACATGGAGGCCACACACAATACTCATCCTCATCAGGAGCATGCCCAGGCGTTGTAGGGAGGTCATACAGGCACGTGGAGGCCACACACAATACTCAGCCTCATCAGGAGCACGCCGAGGCGTTGTAGGGAGGTCATACAGGCACGTGGAGGCCACACACAATACTCAGCCTCATCAGGAGCATGCCCAGGCGTTGTAGGGAGGTCATTCAGGCACGTGGAGGCCACACACAATACTCAGCCTCATCAGGAGCATGCCCAGGCATTGTAGGGAGGTCATACAGGCACGTGGAGGCCACACACAATACTCAGCCTCATCAGGAGCATGCCCAGGCGTTGTAGGGAGGTCATTCAGGCACGTGGAGGCCACACATAATACTCAGCCTCATCAGGAGCATGCCCAGGCGTTGTAGGGAGGTCATACAGGCACGTGGAGGCCACACACAATACTCAGCCTCATCAGGAGCATGCCCAGGCGTTGTAGGGAGGTCATACAGGTACTTGGAGGCCACACACAATACTCAGCCTCATCAGGAGCATGCCCAGGCGTTGTAGGGAGGTCATACAGGCACGTGGAGGCCACACACAATACTCAGCCTCATCAGGAGCACGCCCAGGCGTTGTAGGGAGGTCATACAGGCACGTGGAGGCCACACACAATACTCAGCCTCATCAGGAGCACGCCCAGGCGTTGTAGGGAGGTCATACAGGCACGTGGAGGCCACACACAATGCTCAGCCTCATCAGGAGCACGCCCAGGCGTTGTAGGGAGGTCATACAGGCACTTGGAGGCCACACACAATACTCAGCCTCATCAGGAGCATGCCCAGTCGTTGTAGGAAGGTCATACAGGCACGTGGAGGCCACACACAATACGGAGCCTCATCAGGAGCACGCCCAGGCGTTGTAGGGAGGTCATACAGGCACATGGAGGCCACACACAATACTCCGCCTCATCAGGAGCACGCCCAGGCGTTGTAGGGAGGTCATACAGGCACGTGGAGGCCACACACAATACTCAGCCTCATCAGGAGCATGCCCAGGCGTTGTAGGGAGGTCATACAGGCACGTGGAGGCCACACACAATACTGAGCCTCATCAGGAGCATGCCCAGGCGTTGTAGGGAGGTCATACAGGCACGTGGAGGCCACACACAATACTCAGCCTCATCAGGAGCACGCCCAGGCGTTGTAGGGAGGTCATACAGGCACGTGAAGGCCACACACAATACTCAGCCTCATCAGGAGCATGTCCAGGCGTTGTAGGGAGGTCATACAGGCACGTGGAGGCCACACACAATACTCAGCCTCATCAGGAGCACGCCTGGGCGTTGTAGGGAGGTCATACAGACACGTGGAGGCCACACACAATACTCAGCCTCATCAGGAGCATGCCCAGGCGTTGTAGGGAGGTCATACAGGCACGTGGAGGCCGCACACAATACTCAGCCTCATCAGGAGCATGTCCAGGTGTTGTAGGGAGGTCATACAGGCACGTGGAGGCCACACACAATACTCAGCCTCATCAGGAGCACGCCCAGGCGTTGTAGGGAGGTCATACAGGCACGTGGAGGCCACACACAATACTCAGCCTCATCAGGAGCATGCCCAGGCGTTGTAGGGAGGTCATTCAGGCACATGGAGGCCACACACAATACTCATCCTCATCAGGAGCATGCCCAGGCGTTGTAGGGAGGTCATACAGGCACGTGGAGGCCACACACAATACTCAGCCTCATCAGGAGCACGCCGAGGCGTTGTAGGGAGGTCATACAGGCATGTGGAGGCCACACACAATACTCAGCCTCATCAGGAGCATGCCCAGGCGTTGTAGGGAGGTCATTCAGGCACGTGGAGGCCACACACAATACTCAGCCTCATCAGGAGCATGCCCAGGCATTGTAGGGAGGTCATACAGGCACGTGGAGGCCACACACAATACTCAGCCTCATCAGGAGCATGCCCAGGCGTTGTAGGGAGGTCATTCAGGCACGTGGAGGCCACACACAATACTCAGCCTCATCAGGAGCATGCCCAGGCGTTGTAGGGAGGTCATACAGGCACGTGGAGGCCACACACAATACTCAGCCTCATCAGGAGCATGCCCAGGCGTTGTAGGGAGGTCATACAGGTACTTGGAGGCCACACACAATACTCAGCCTCATCAGGAGCATGCCCAGGCGTTGTAGGGAGGTCATACAGGCACGTGGAGGCCACACACAATACTCAGCCTCATCAGGAGCACGCCCAGGCGTTGTAGGGAGGTCATACAGGCACGTGGAGGCCACACACAATACTCAGCCTCATCAGGAGCACGCCCAGGCGTTGTAGGGAGGTCATACAGGCACGTGGAGGCCACACACAATGCTCAGCCTCATCAGGAGCACGCCCAGGCGTTGTAGGGAGGTCATACAGGCACGTGGAGGCCACACACAATACTCAGCCTCATCAGGAGCATGCCCAGGCGTTGTAGGGAGGTCATACAGGCACGTGGAGGCCACACACAATGCTCAGCCTCATCAGGAGCACGCCCAGGCGTTGTAGGGAGGTCATACAGGCACGTGGAGGCCACACACAATGCTCAGCCTCATCAGGAGCACGCCCAGGCGTTGTAGGGAGGTCATACAGGCACGTGGAGGCCACACACAATGCTCAGCCTCATCAGGAGCACGCCCAGGCGTTGTAGGGAGGTCATACAGGCACGTGGAGGCCACACACAATGCTCAGCCTCATCAGGAGCACGCCCAGGCGTTGTAGGGAGGTCATACAGGCACGTGGAGGCCACACACAATACTGAGCCTCATCAGGAGCATGCCCAGGCGTTGTAGGGAGGTCATACAGGCACTTGGAGGCCACACACAATACTCAGCCTCATCAGGAGCATGTCCAGGTGTTGTAGGGGGGTCATACAGGCACTTGGAGGCCACACAATACTGAGCCTCATCAGAAGCACGCCCAGGCGTTGTAGGGAGGTCATACAGGCACATGGAGGCCACACAATACTGAGCCTCATCAGAAGCACGCCCAGGCGTTGTAGGGAGGTCATACAGGCACGTGGAGGCCACACACAATACTCAGCCTCATCAGGAGCACGCCCAGGCGTTGTAGGGAGGTTCATACAGGCACTTGGAGGCCACACACAATACTCAGCCTCATCAGGAGCATGCCCAGGCGTTGTAGGGAGGTCATACAGGCACGTGGAGGCCACACACAATACTGAGCCTCATCAGGAGCATGCCCAGGCGTTGTAGGGAGGTCATACAGGCACTTGGAGGCCACACACAATACTCAGCCTCATCAGGAGCATGCCCAGGCGTTGTAGGGGGGTCATACAGGCACGTGGAGGCCACACACAATACTCAGCCTCATTAGGAGCATGCCCAGGCGTTGTAGGGAGGTCATACAGGCACGTGGAGGTCACACACAATACTCAGCCTCATCAGGAGCATGCCCAGGCGTTGTAGAGAGGTCATACAGGCACGTGGAGGCCACACACAATACTGAGCCTCATCAGGAGCATGCCCGGGCGTTGTAGGGAGGTCATACAGGCACGTGGAGGCCACACACAATACTCAGCCTCATCAGGAGCACGCCCAGGCGTTGTAGGGAGGTCATACAGGCACGTGGAGGCCACACACAATACTGAGCCTCATCAGGAGCATGCCCAGGCGTTGTAGGGAGGTCATACAGGCACGTGGAGGCCACACACAATACTCAGCCTCATCAGGAGCATGCCCGGGCGTTGTAGGGAGGTCATACAGGCACTTGGAGGCCACACACAATACTCAGCCTCATCAGGAGCACGCCCGGGTGTTGTAGGGAGGTCATACAGGCACGTGGAGGCCACACACAATACTCAGCCTCATCAGGAGCACGCCCGGGCGTTGTAGGGAGGTCATACAGGCACGTGGAGGCCACACACAATACTCAGCCTCATCAGGAGCACGCCCAGGCGTTGTAGGGAGGTCATGCAGGCACTTGGAGGCCACACACAATACTCAGCCTCATCAGGAGCATGCCCAGGCGTTGTAGGGAGGTCATACAGGCACGTGGAGGCCACACACAATACTGAGCCTCATCAGGAGCATGCCCAGGCGTTGTAGGGAGGTCATACAGGCACGTGGAGGCCACACACAATACTGAGCCTCATCAGGAGCATGCCCAAGCGTTGTAGGGAGGTCATACAGGCACGTGGAGGCCACACACAATACTGAGCCTCATCAGGAGCATGCCCAGGCGTTGTAGGAAGGTCATACAGGCACGTGGAGGCCACACACAATACGGAGCCTCATCAGGAGCACGCCCAGGCGTTGTAGGGAGGTCATACAGGCACGTGGAGGCCACACACAATACTGAGCCTCATCAGGAGCATGCCCAGGCGTTGTAGGGAGGTCATACAGGCACGTGGAGGCCACACACAATACTCAGCCTCATCAGGAGCATGCCCAGGCGTTGTAGGGAGGTCATTCAGGCACGTGGAGGCCACACACAATACTCATCCTCATCAGGAGCATGCCCAGGCGTTTTAGGGAGGTCATACAGGCACTTGGAGGCCACACACAATACTCAGCCTCATCAGGAGCATGCCCAGGCGTTGTAGGGAGGTCATACAGGCACGTGGAGGCCACACACAATACTCAGCCTCATCAGGAGCATGCCCAGGCGTTGTAGGGAGGTCATACAGGCACGTGGAGGCCACACACAATACTCAGCCTCATCAGGAGCATGCCCAGGCGTTGTAGGGAGGTCATACAGGCACGTGGAGGCCACACACAATACTCAGCCTCATCAGGAGCACGCCCAGGCGTTGTAGGGAGGTCATACAGGCACGTGGAGGCCACACACAATACTCAGCCTCATCAGGAGCACGCCCAGGCGTTGTAGGGAGGTCATACAGGCACGTGGAGACCACACACAATACTCAGCCTCATCAGGAGCACGCCCAGGCGTTGTAGGGAGGTCATACAGGCACGTGGAGGCCACACACAATACTCAGCCTCATCAGGAGCACGCCCAGGCGTTGTAGGGAGGTCATACAGGCACGTGGAGGCCACACACAATACTGAGCCTCATCAGGAGCATGCCCAGGCGTTGTAGGGAGGTCATACAGGCACTTGGAGGCCACACACAATACTCAGCCTCATCAGGAGCATGCCCAGGCGTTGTAGGGAGGTCATACAGGCACTTGGAGGCCACACACAATACTCAGCCTCATCAGGAGCATGCCCAGGCGTTGTAGGGAGGTCATACAGGCACGTGGAGGCCACACACAATACTCAGCGTCATCAGGAGCATGCCCAGGCGTTGTAGGGAGGTCATACAGACACGTGGAGGCCACACACAATACTGAGCCTCATCAGGAGCACGTCCGGGCGTTGTAGGGAGGTCATACAGGCACGTGGAGGCCACACACAATACTCAGCCTCATCAGGAGCACGCCCAGGCGTTGTAGGGAGGTCATACAGGCACGTGGAGGCCACACACAATACTCAGCCTCATCAGGAGCACGCCCAGGCGTTGTAGGGAGGTCATACAGGCACGTGGAGGCCACACAATACTGAGCCTCATCAGAAGCACGCCCAGGCGTTGTAGGGAGATCATACAGACACGTGGAGGCCACACACAATACTGAGCCTCATCAGGAGCACGTCCGGGCGTTGTAGGGAGGTCACACAGGCACGTGGAGGCCACACACAATACTCAGCCTCATCAGGAGCACGCCCAGGCGTTGTAGGGAGGTCATACAGGCACGTGGAGGCCACACACAATACTCAGCCTCATCAGGAGCACGCCCAGGCGTTGTAGGGAGGTCATACAGGCACGTGGAGGCCACACAATACTGAGCCTCATCAGAAGCACGCCCAGGCTTTGTAGGGAGGTCATACAGGCACGTGGAGGCCACACACAATACTGAGCCTCATCAGGAGCATGCCCAGGCGTTGTAGGGAGGTCATACAGGCACTTGGAGGCCACACACAATACTCAGCCTCATCAGGAGCATGCCCAGGCGTTGTAGGGAGGTCATACAGGCACGTGGAGGCCACACACAATACTCAGCCTCATCAGGAGCACGCCCAGGCGTTGTAGGGAGGTCATACAGGCACGTGGAGGCCACACACAATACTCAGCCTCATCAGGAGCACGCCCAGGCGTTGTAGGGAGGTCATACAGGCACGTGGAGGCCACACAATACTGAGCCTCATCAGAAGCACGCCCAGGCGTTGTAGGGAGGTCATACAGGCACGTGGAGGCCACACACAATACTCAGCCTCATCAGGAGCACGCCCAGGCGTTGTAGGGAGGTCATACAGGCACGTGGAGGCCACACACAATACTGAGCCTCATCAGGAGCATGCCCAGGCGTTGTAGGGAGGTCATACAGGCACGTGGAGGCCACACAATACTGAGCCTCATCAGAAGCACGCCCAGGCATTGTAGGGAGGTCATACAGGCACGTGGAGGCCACACACAATACTCAGCCTCATCAGGAGCACGCCCAGGCGTTGTAGGGAGGTCATACAGGCACTTGGAGGCCACACACAATACTCAGCCTCATCAGGAGGATGCCCAGGCATTGTAGGGAGGTCATACAGGCACTTGGAGGCCACACACAATACTCAGCCTCATGAGGAGCATGCCCAGGCGTTGTAGGGAGGTCATACAGGCAGGTGGAGGCCACACACAATACTCAGCCTCATCAGGAGCATGCCCAGGCGTTGTAGGGAGGTCATACAGGCACGTGGAGGCCACACACAATACTCAGCGTCATCAGGAGCATGCCCAGGCGTTGTAGGGAGGTCATACAGACACGTGGAGGCCACACACAATACTGAGCCTCATCAGGAGCATGCCCAGGCGTTGTAGGGAGGTCATACAGGCACGTGGAGGCCACACACAATACTCAGCCTCATCAGGAGCATGCCCAGGCGTTGTAGGGAGGTCATACAGGCACGTGGAGGCCACACACAATACTCAGCCTCATCAGGAGCATGCCCAGGCGTTGTAGGGAGGTCATACAGGCACTTGGAGGCCACACACAATACTCAGCCTCATCAGGAGCACGCCCAGGCGTTGTAGGGAGGTCATACAGGCACTTGGAGGCCACACACAATACTCAGCCTCATCAGGAGCACGCCCGGGCGTTGTAGGGAGGTCATACAGGCACTTGGAGGCCACACACAATACTCAGCCTCATCAGGAGCACGCCCGGGCGTTGTAGGGAGGTCATACAGGCACGTGGAGGCCACACACAATACTCAGCCTCATCAGGAGCACGCCCAGGCGTTGTAGGGAGGTCATACAGGCACGTGGAGGCCACACACAATACTCAGCCTCATCAGGAGCATGCCCAGGCATTGTAGGGAGGTCATACAGGCACGTGGAGGCCACACACAATACTCAGCCTCCTCAGGAGCACGCCCGGCGTTGTAGGGAGGTCACACAGGCACGTGGAGGCCACACACAATACTCAGCCTCATCAGGAGCACGCCCAGGCGTTGTAGGGAGGTCATACAGTCACTTGGAGGCCACACACAATACTCAGCCTCATCAGGAGCATGCCCAGGCGTTGTAGAGAGGTCATACAGGCACGTGGAGGCCACACACAATACTCAGCCTCATCAGGAGCATGCCCAGGCGTTGTAGGGAGGTCATACAGGCACGTGGAGGCCACACACAATACTCAGCCTCATCAGGAGCACGCCCAGGCGTTGTAGGGAGGTCATACAGGCACGTGGAGGCCACACACAATACTCAGCCTCATCAGGAGCACGCCCAGGCGTTGTAGGGAGGTCATACAGGCACGTGGAGGCCACACAATACTGAGCCTCATCAGAAGCACGCCCAGGCGTTGTAGGGAGGTCATACAGGCACGTGGAGGCCACACACAATACTCAGCCTCATCAGGAGCACGCCCAGGCGTTGTAGGGAGGTCATACAGGCACGTGGAGGCCACACACAATACTCAGCCTCATCAGGAGCACGCCCAGGCGTTGTAGGGAGGTCATACAGGCACGTGGAGGCCACACAATACTGAGCCTCATCAGAAGCACGCCCAGGCATTGTAGGGAGGTCATACAGGCACGTGGAGGCCACACACAATACTCAGCCTCATCAGGAGCACGCCCATTCGTTGTAGGGAGGTCATACAGGCACGTGGAGGCCACACACAATACTGAGCCTCATCAGGAGCATGCCCAGGCGTTGTAGGGAGGTCATACAGGCACTTGGAGGCCACACACAATACTCAGCCTCATCAGGAGCATGCCCAGGCATTGTAGGGAGGTCATACAGGCACTTGGAGGCCACACACAATACTCAGCCTCATCAGGAGCATGCCCAGGCGTTGTAGGGAGGTCATACAGGCAGGTGGAGGCCACACACAATACTCAGCCTCATCAGGAGCATGCCCAGGCGTTGTAGGGAGGTCATACAGGCACGTGGAGGCCACACACAATACTCAGCCTCATCAGGAGCATGCCCAGGCGTTGTAGGGAGGTCATACAGACACATGGAGGCCACACACAATACTCAGCCTCATCAGGAGCACGTCCGGGCGTTGTAGGGAGGTCACACAGGCACGTGGAGGCCACACACAATACTCAGCCTCATCAGGAGCACGCCCAGGCGTTGTAGGGAGGTCATACAGGCACGTGGAGGCCACACACAATACTCAGCCTCATCAGGAGCACGCCCAGGCGTTGTAGGGAGGTCATACAGGCACGTGGAGGCCACACAATACTGAGCCTCATCAGAAGCACGCCTAGGCGTTGTAGGGAGGTCATACAGGCACGTGGAGGCCACACACAATACTGAGCCTCATCAGGAGCATGCCCAGGCGTTGTAGGGAGGTCATACAGGCACTTGGAGGCCACACACAATACTCAGCCTCATCAGGAGCATGCCCAGGCGTTGTAGGGAGGTCATACAGGCACGTGGAGGCCACACACAATACTCAGCCTCATCAGGAGCACGCCCAGGCGTTGTAGGGAGGTCATACAGGCACGTGGAGGCCACACAATACTGAGCCTCATCAGAAGCACGCCCAGGCGTTGTAGGGAGGTCATACAGGCACGTGGAGGCCACACACAATACTCAGCCTCATCAGGAGCACGCCCAGGCGTTGTAGGGAGGTCATACAGGCACGTGGAGGCCACACACAATACTGAGCCTCATCAGGAGCATGCCCAGGCGTTGTAGGGAGGTCATACAGGCACTTGGAGGCCACACACAATACTCAGCCTCATCAGGAGGATGCCCAGGCATTGTAGGGAGGTCATACAGGCACTTGGAGGCCACACACAATACTCAGCCTCATCAGGAGCATGCCCAGGCGTTCTAGGGAGGTCATACAGGCTGGTGGAGGCCACACACAATACTCAGCCTCATCAGGAGCATGCCCAGGCGTTGTAGGGAGGTCATACAGGCACGTGGAGGCCACACACAATACTCAGCGTCATCAGGAGCATGCCCAGGCGTTGTAGGGAGGTCATACAGACACGTGGAGGCCACACACAATACTGAGCCTCATCAGGAGCATGCCCAGGCGTTGTAGGGAGGTCATACAGGCACGTGGAGGCCACACACAATACTCAGCCTCATCAGGAGCATGCCCAGGCGTTGTAGGGAGGTCATACAGGCACGTGGAGGCCACACACAATACTCAGCCTCATCAGGAGCATGCCCAGGCGTTGTAGGGATGTCATACAGGCACTTGGAGGCCACACACAATACTCAGCCTCATCAGGAGCATGCCCGGGCGTTGTAGGGAGGTCATACAGGCACGTGGAGGCCACACACAATACTCAACCTCATCAGGAGCACGCCCAGGCGTTGTAGGGAGGTCATACAGGCACGTGGAGGCCACACACAATACTCAGCCTCATCAGGAGCATGCCCAGGCGTTGTAGGGAGGTCACACAGGCACGTGGAGGCCACACACAATACTCAGCCTCCTCAGGAGCACGCCCGGCGTTGTAGGGAGGTCACACAGGCACGTGGAGGCCACACACAATACTCAGCCTCATCAGGAGCACGCCCAGGCGTTGTAGGGAGGTCATACAGTCACTTGGAGGCCACACACAATACTCAGCCTCATCAGGAGCATGCCCAGGCGTTGTAGGGAGGTCATACAGGCACGTGGAGGCCACACACAATACTCAGCCTCATCAGGAGCATGCCCAGGCGTTGTAGGGAGGTCATACAGGCACGTGGAGGCCACACACAATACTCAGCCTCATCAGGAGCACGCCCAGGCGTTGTAGGGAGGTCATACAGGCACGTGGAGGCCACACACAATACTCAGCCTCATCAGGAGCACGCCCAGGCGTTGTAGGGAGGTCATACAGGCACGTGGAGGCCACACAATACTGAGCCTCATCAGAAGCACGCCCAGGCGTTGTAGGGAGGTCATACAGGCACGTGGAGGCCACACACAATACTCAGCCTCATCAGGAGCACGCCCAGGCGTTGTAGGGAGGTCATACAGGCACGTGGAGGCCACACACAATACTCAGCCTCATCAGGAGCACGCCCAGGCGTTGTAGGGAGGTCATACAGGCACGTGGAGGCCACACAATACTGAGCCTCATCAGAAGCACGCCCAGGCATTGTAGGGAGGTCATACAGGCACGTGGAGGCCACACACAATACTCAGCCTCATCAGGAGCACGCCCATTCGTTGTAGGGAGGTCATACAGGCACGTGGAGGCCACACACAATACTGAGCCTCATCAGCAGCATGCCCAGGCGTTGTAGGGAGGTCATACAGGCACTTGGAGGCCACACACAATACTCAGCCTCATCAGGAGCATGCCCAGGCATTGTAGGGAGGTCATACAGGCACTTGGAGGCCACACACAATACTCAGCCTCATCAGGAGCATGCCCAGGCGTTGTAGGGAGGTCATACAGGCAGGTGGAGGCCACACACAATACTCAGCCTCATCAGGAGCATGCCCAGGCGTTGTAGGGAGGTCATACAGGCACGTGGAGGCCACACACAATACTCAGCCTCATCAGGAGCATGCCCAGGCGTTGTAGGGAGGTCATACAGACACATGGAGGCCACACACAATACTCAGCCTCATCAGGAGCATGCCCAGGCGTTGTAGGGAGGTCATTCAGGCACGTGGTGGCCACACACAATACTCATTCTCATCAAGAGCATGCCCAGGCGTTGTAGGGAGGTCATACTGGCACGTAGAGGCCACACACAATACTCAGCCTCATCAGGAGCATGCCCAGGCGTTGCAGGGAGGTCATACAGGCACGTGGAGGCCACACACAATACTCAGCCTCATCAGGAGCATGTCCAGGCGTTGTAGGGAGGTCATACAGGCACGTGGAGGCCACACACAATACTGAGCCTCATCAGGATCATGCCCAGGCGTTGTAGGGAGGTCATACAGGCACGTGGAGGCCACACACAATACTCAGCCTCATCAGGAGCATGCCCAGGCGTTGTAGGGAGGTCATACAGGCACGTGGAGGCCACACACAATACTCAGCCTCATCAGGAGCATGCCCAGGCGTTGTAGGGACGTCATACAGGCATGTGGAGGCCACACACAATACTCAGCCTCATCAGGAGAATGCCCAGGCGTTGTAGGGAGGTCATACAGGCACGTGGAGGCCACACACAATACTCAGCCTCATCAGTAGCATGCCCAGGCGTTGTAGGGAGGTCATACAGGCACGTGGAGGCCACACACAATACTCAGCCTCTTCAGGAGCATGTCCAGGCGTTGTAGGGAGGTCATACAGGCACGTGGAGGCCACACACAATACTCTGCCTCATCAGGAGCATGCCCAGGCGTTGTAGGGAGGTCATACAGGCACGTGGAGGCCACACACAATACTGAGCCTCATCAGGAGCATGCCCAGGCGTTGTAGGGAGGTCATACAGGCACGTGGAGGCCACACACAATACTGAGCCTCATCAGGAGCATGCCCAGGCGTTGTAGGGAGGTCATACAGGCACGTGGAGGTCACACACAATACTGAGCCTCATCAGGAGCATGCCCAGGCGTTGTAGGGAGGTCATACAGGCACGTGGAGGCCACACACAATACTCAGCCTCATCAGGAGCATGCCCGGGCGTTGTAGGGAGGTCATACAGGCACTTGGAGGCCACACACAATACTCAGCCTCATCAGGAGCATGCTCGGGCGTTGTAGGGAGGTCATACAGGCACTTGGAGGCCACACACAATACTCAGCCTCATCAGGAGCATGCCCGGGCGTTGTAGGGAGGTCATACAGGCACGTGGAGGCCACACACAATACTCAGCCTCATCAGGAGCACGCCCAGGCGTTGTAGGGAGGTCATACAGGCACGTGGAGGCCACACACAATACTCAGCTTCATCAGGAGCATGCCCAGGCGTTGTAGGGAGGTCATACAGGCACGTGGAGGCCACACACAATACTCAGCCTCATCAGGAGAACGCCCAGGCGTTGTAGGGAGGTCATACAGGCACGTGGAGGCCACACACAATACTCAGCCTCATCAGGAGCACGCCCAGGCGTTGTAGGGAGGTCATACAGGCACTTGGAGGCCACACACAATACTCAGCCTCATCAGGAGCATGCCCAGGCGTTGTAGGGAGGTCATACAGGCACGTGGAGGCCACACACAATACTCAGCCTCATCAGGAGCATGCCCAGGCGTTGTAGGGAGGTCATACAGGCATGTGGAGGCCACACACAATACTCAGCATCATCAGGAGCACGCCCAGGCGTTGTAGGTAAGTCATACAGGCACGTGGAGGCCACACACAATACTCAGCCTCATCAGGAGCACGCCCAGGCGTTGTAGGGAGGTCATACAGGCACGTGGAGGCCACACACAATACTCAGCCTCATCAGGAGCACGCCCAGGCGTTGTAGGGAGGTCATACAGGCACGTGGAGGCCACACACAATACTCAGCCTCATCAGGAGCACGCCCAGGCGTTGTAGGGAGGTCATACAGGCACGTGGAGGCCACACACAATACTCAGCCTCATCAGGAGCACGCCCAGGCGTTGTAGGGAGGTCATACAGGCACGTGGAGGCCACACACAATACTCAGCCTCATCAGGAGCATGCCCAGGCGTTGTAGGGAGGTCATACAGGCACGTGGAGGCCACACACCATACTGAGCCTCATCAGGAGCATGCCCAGGCGTTGTAGGGAGGTCATACAGGCACGTGGAGGCCACACACAATACTCAGCCTCATCAGGAGCACGCCCAGGCGTTGTAGGGAGGTCATACAGGCACGTGGAGGCCACACACAATACTCAGCCTCATCAGGAGCACGCCCAGGCGTTGTAGGGAGGTCATACAGGCACGTAGAGGCCACACACAATACTCAGCCTCATCAGGAGCATGCCTAGGCGTTGTAGGGAGGTCATACAGGCACGTGGAGGCCACACAATACTCAGCCTCATCAGGAGCATGCCCAGGCGTTGTAGGGAGGTCATACAGGCACGTGGAGGCCACACACAATACTCAGCCTCATCAGGAGCATGCCCAGGCGTTGTAGGGAGGTCATACAGGCACGTGGAGGCCACACACAATACTCAGCCTCATCAGGAGCACACCCAGGCGTTGTAGGGAGGTCATACAGGCACGTGGAGGCCACACACAATACTCAGCCTCATCAGGAGCACGCCCAGGCATTGTAGGGAGGTCATACAGGCACGTGGAGGCCACACACAATACTCCCCCTCATCAGAAGCACGCCCAGGCATTGTAGGGAGGTCATACAGGCACGTGGAGGCCACACACAATACTCAGCCTCATCAGGAGCATGCCCAGGCATTGTAGGGAGGTCATATAGGCACGTGGAGGCCACACACAATACTGAGCCTCATCAGGAGCATGCCCAGGCGTTGTAGGGAGGTCATACAGGCACTTGGAGGCCACACACAATACTCAGCCTCATCAGGAGCATGCCCAGGCGTTGTAGGGAGGTCATACAGGCACGTGGAGGCCACACACAATACTCAGCCTCATCAGGAGCACGCCCAGGCGTTGTAGGGAGGTCATACAGGCACGTGGAGGCCACACACAATACTCAGCCTCATCAGGAGCATGCCCAGGCGTTGTAGGGAGGTCATACAGGCACGTGGAGGCCACACACCATACTGAGCCTCATCAGGAGCATGCCCAGGCGTTGTAGGGAGGTCATACAGGCACGTGGAGGCCACACACAATACTCAGCCTCATCAGGAGCACGCCCAGGCGTTGTAGGGAGGTCATACAGGCACGTGGAGGCCACACACAATACTCAGCCTCATCAGGAGCATGCCCAGGCATTGTAGGGAGGTCATACAGGCACGTGGAGGCCACACACAATACTCAGCCTCATCAGGAGCATGCCCAGGCGTTGTAGGGAGGTCATACAGGCACGTGGAGGCCACACACAATACTCAGCCTTATCAGGAGCACGCCCAGGCGTTGTAGGGAGGTCATACAGGCACGTGGAGGCCACACACAATACTCAGCCTCATCAGGAGCACGCCCAGGCGTTGTAGGGAGGTCATACAGGCACGTGGAGGCCACACACAATACTCAGCCTCATCAGGAGCATGCCCAGGCGTTGTAGGGATGTAATACAGGCACGTGGAGGCCACACACAATACTCAGCCTCATCAGGAGCATGCCCAGGCGTTATAGGGAGGTCATACAGGCACTTGGAGGCCACACACAATACTGAGCCTCATCAGGAGCACGCCCAGGCGTTGTAGGGAGGTCATACAGGCACGTGGAGGCCACACACAATACTCAGCCTCATCAGGAGCACGCCCAGGCGTTGTAGGGAGGTCATACAGGCACGTAGAGGCCACACACAATACTCAGCCTCATCAGGAGCATGCCTAGGCGTTGTAGGGAGGTCATACAGGCACGTGGAGGCCACACAATACTCAGCCTCATCAGGAGCATGCCCAGGCGTTGTAGGGAGGTCATACAGGCACGTGGAGGCCACACACAATACTCAGCCTCATCAGGAGCACGCCCAGGCGTTGTAGGGAGGTCATACAGGCACGTAGAGGCCACACACAATACTCAGCCTCATCAGGAGCATGCCTAGGCGTTGTAGGGAGGTCATACAGGCACGTGGAGGCCACACAATACTCAGCCTCATCAGGAGCATGCCCAGGCGTTGTAGGGAGGTCATACAGGCACGTGGAGGCCACACACAATACTCAGCCTCATCAGGAGCATGCCCAGGCGTTGTAGGGAGGTCATACAGGCACGTGGAGGCCACACACAATACTCAGCCTCATCAGGAGCACACCCAGGCGTTGTAGGGAGGTCATACAGGCACGTGGAGGCCACACACAATACTCAGCCTCATCAGGAGCACGCCCAGGCATTGTAGGGAGGTCATACAGGCACGTGGAGGCCACACACAATACTCCCCCTCATCAGAAGCACGCCCAGGCATTGTAGGGAGGTCATACAGGCACGTGGAGGCCACACACAATACTCAGCCTCATCAGGAGCATGCCCAGGCATTGTAGGGAGGTCATATAGGCACGTGGAGGCCACACACAATACTGAGCCTCATCAGGAGCATGCCCAGGCGTTGTAGGGAGGTCATACAGGCACTTGGAGGCCACACACAATACTCAGCCTCATCAGGAGCATGCCCAGGCGTTGTAGGGAGGTCATACAGGCACGTGGAGGCCACACACAATACTCAGCCTCATCAGGAGCACGCCCAGGCGTTGTAGGGAGGTCATACAGGTACGTGGAGGCCACACACAATACTCAGCCTCATCAGGAGCATGCCCAGGCGTTGTAGGGAGGTCATACAGGCACGTGGAGGCCACACACCATACTGAGCCTCATCAGGAGCATGCCCAGGCGTTGTAGGGAGGTCATACAGGCACGTGGAGGCCACACACAATACTCAGCCTCATCAGGAGCACGCCCAGGCGTTGTAGGGAGGTCATACAGGCACGTGGAGGCCACACACAATACTCAGCCTCATCAGGAGCATGCCCAGGCATTGTAGGGAGGTCATACAGGCACGTGGAGGCCACACACAATACTCAGCCTCATCAGGAGCATGCCCAGGCGTTGTAGGGAAGTCATACAGGCACGTGGAGGCCACACACAATACTCAGCCTTATCAGGAGCACGCCCAGGCGTTGTAGGGAGGTCATACAGGCACGTGGAGGCCACACACAATACTCAGCCTCATCAGGAGCACGCCCAGGCGTTGTAGGGAGGTCATACAGGCACGTGGAGGCCACACACAATACTCAGCCTCATCAGGAGCATGCCCAGGCGTTGTAGGGATGTAATACAGGCACGTGGAGGCCACACACAATACTCAGCCTCATCAGGAGCATGCCCAGGCGTTATAGGGAGGTCATACAGGCACTTGGAGGCCACACACAATACTCAGCCTCATCAGGAGCACGCCCAGGCGTTGTAGGGAGGTCATACAGGCACGTGGAGGCCACACACAATACTCAGCCTCATCAGGAGCACGCCCAGGCGTTGTAGGGAGGTCATACAGGCACGTAGAGGCCACACACAATACTCAGCCTCATCAGGAGCATGCCCAGGCGTTGTAGGGAGGTCATACAGGCACGTGGAGGCCACACAATACTCAGCCTCATCAGGAGCATGCCCAGGCGTTGTAGGGAGGTCATACAGGCACGTGGAGGCCACACACAATACTCAGCCTCATCAGGAGCACGCCCAGGCATTGTAGGGAGGTCATACAGGCACGTGGAGGCCACACACAATACTCAGCCTCATCAGGAGCACGCCCAGGCGTTGTAGGGAGGTCATACAGGCACGTGGAGGCCACACACAATACTCAGCCTCATCAGGAGCACGCCCAGGCGTTGTAGGGAGGTCATACAGGCACGTGGAGGCCACACACAATACTCACCCTCATCAGAAGCACGCCCAGGCATTGTAGGGAGGTCATACAGGCACGTGGAGGCCACACACAATACTCAGCCTCATCAGGAGCATGCCCAGGCATTGTAGGGAGGTCATATAGGCACGTGGAGGCCACACACAATACTGAGCCTCATCAGGAGCATGCCCAGGCATTGTAGGGAGGTCATACAGGCACTTGGAGGCCACACACAATACTCAGCCTCATCAGGAGCATGCCCAGGCGTTGTAGGGAGGTCATACAGGCACGTGGAGGCCACACACAATACTCAGCCTCATCAGGAGCACGCCCAGGCATTGTAGGGAGGTCATACAGTCACATGGAGGCCACACACAATACTGAGCCTCATCAGGAGCATGTGACTCGCCCCCTGTGCCGTGGGGCACGCGGATCCGGGCGATAGGGAGACGTTGGGGGTAGTAGTAGTGGCGGCCCGGTCCCGCGGCTCAGGGTGGTCAGGCCATTGGTAGTCTGCTACCTACTTCAGATAATGTCCGACTACGCCACCCGTGGATTGCGGTTATTAGGAACCGCCGCTGCAAGGCAGTCCGCTGGGGCTGATGATGGGTGCAGCTGAGGTGATGTGACTCCCCACGGGAAGAGTGCGGCCCCAGGGCAGTGTAGTGGATGTTGGGAGGGATGGTAGTGCGGGTCCCGGTGCTGAAAGTGCTGGAGGCGCGAAAGAGCACACAGACAACGTACTGCAGTCCAATGTCTTTTACTCACAGTTCAGGTAGTCCAGGTCACTTGTGCACAGATAGTGACCGCCCGAGCCGTGCTGCGTCCACCAGGTGTGGGGCTCGGTCAACTCCCAGGCAGTTCAGGAGCATGGCACAAGACCCCTTTTAATCCTCTCTCTGGCCTGCCTCACCAGTGGCCCACTTTTGTCCAGCTGCCGCGGACTTGTGCGGTTAAACGTGGGCCCCGTCCTCCGCTGTCCTATATGGTGCCTTCCTAGCAGGTTTGATGAGGTGTCGCACCAATAGATGATCACGACGACCGGTCTTTGGCTGAGGGTTGTTTCTCCTCCACCAACTTGGGATCCGGTACCCTTAATCTGCCTGACCCTTCACCCTGGATTCTCGTGGGTTCTTAGGGTCCCTTCCACCTTCTTGTTCCTGAGCCCTTCTGTTTCTCTGTCTCTCCTTCTCTTTCTCTGTTCCTTTCTGTTCCTTTCTTGTTCCGTTCTCTTGGAGCTGAGATGAGCCAGAATCTCAGCTCCCCTTCACCTCCTCCTCGGCCTCTTCACTAGGCCCTCCTGGAGTAGAGCTCCTACAGAGCCTCTACTCCCTGTCTTCTCCTCTGGCTGAACTGACCCAGAACTAAGATGGTGCCCACCTTTTATACCTCCCTCTAGCCATGAGCCCAGGTGACCAGCAACCAATGGGCTCCTTCCTACGCTCAGGAACCGCCCCCTATCTGCCCCTACAGCACTGGGTGTTCCACCCCTCCCTCCCCACTCCAGCAGGGACATGGTCGGTCGTGCCTGCACTTATGTCTAGTGGGAGCACCGTTGAGCTGTCCCTGAGAAATGGGGTGTGTGTGCTGCATGCAGCTAACTGAGCCCTGGTCCATACTCCATCCTTACCCGAGAGTGGAATATCACACCTCTGGTCTGAGGTGCAATACCCCTGTAGCAGCCGAGCCCTCGGGGCGCTACATTCCCCCCTGGTAAAGCACAGCACGTCCTCGGGCTGGAAAAGAGCAAAAACAGTTATTTACAGGACATGCAAAACTTTTTCAATAACTTTTTACATTAGAAACAGACAATACGGTTCAACTCCCTTTATGGGACACACTTTTCTTTTCACTAGACATTATAGAAAACTTTTTCATTACTATTTAGCAGCATATAAAATCTAAAACATTTTTAAATAAAGCACATTCTTGGGTTCTTGATTCATGGCCGCGGTGCAACTTGCGACCAGGTGTTCTTTCTTTTTAAAGGTGCAACAGTCCATTTTAACTTTGAGGTAGACGTTGCGGTTCTTTTTTATAAAACCAGTAGGGGGCGCTTTAAGAAGCGCAACTATATACAAGGGATTGGCCGTTCCCAGTCCTCGGCCGGTGGGGATAGGGGAATGGCTGCTCACAGTCCTCAGCCTGTTAGGGGTAGAGGGATGGCTGCTCACAGTCCTCAGCCAGGTTACCTAGGGGATAATTTTCATACAGTCCTATATCAGTCCCAACGGGGACCACACTCAATTTGAAACAGTCCCACACAGTTCTTTTGCACCCTTACGGGTAACTATTTACAATGCCACTTTACCATTCACTGGTAACGGTGTCTTCGTGACGCTCCTTCTTCCTCCTCATACGGATCTTCAGGCCCGTCCGGGCCCTCCTGGTACTCAGCGTCCGAGTAGTGCTGTTCCTCCTCCTCTACTACTCGGCGGACGTGTAGGGCGTACCACCCCTTCACGCCTTGGTGTCGGGTGTAAGACACCACGTCGCCTGGGAATAGATCCCGCCCACGATGGCCTTCCGGTAGGTGACTCTCCACGTCTCTCCTTGTCACAAACACGTCGCTGATGGTCTCGGGGTCTCGGATGAAACCCCAGCCGCGCTCCATCTGGAACTTCACCACAGTCCCGGTGACTCGGCGTCCGCGGGCAGTTCGGGGATCTCGCCGCGCCTTCATTTTCTGCTCCGCGCTCTGGACCTGCAGCTTTTCTTGCTTCACCCGCCGCTCGCGCTGCTCCTTTTCAAACATCTCCAGCTGTTGGCGGCAGGCCTCTCGCCGCTCGACTGCGCTCGCTCGCGTTTCCTTCGTGAACCCCATCAGGTCCTCCCCTGTGGGGTCCCATTCAAATTGGGCGTCTTCTAATGACAGCTGGGGAATTTCTTGAGGCGCTGGAGCAGGTATGAGGGGCTCAGAGGGTACGTCGATCTCCGCGGACGGGCTCTTCCGGAAGCGGGGGTTGACAAACTCGGGGGGCCAGATGAAAGGCAGCCCCTCCGGAGTGGTGTGCTGGGCAAAGAGATCCGCGCCCAGTGGTGGTACTGCAGCAGCAGGGGGCGCAAGTGGGTTGGCGGCGCCCGGGGGCACGTGACCTTGCGACCAGGCCCGTGCTGGTCGTTTCCTTGTTGCTCCCACAGGTGGCACAGCTGGTGCAGGAGATTCCGTCGGGGCAGCGGCGCCCGGGAGTGCAGGGCCTTGCGGCCGGGCCTGCGGTGGCGGTTGGCTGAGCACGCCCGGGGTCAGAGGGCACAGCGTGGGGTGGGGCTCGCTGGCAGCATCGACGGCCTGGGGGCTGGTTGATGGCGGTGAGGGCACGGTGTCAACAGCGGGTCCCGGTGCGTGGGGCTCCGCGACGGGGTGCAGGGGCAGGTCGGCAGCCCTAGGATTCAGTGCAGGGGCGTCTCCGTTACCTGCCTCTGCTGTCGCGGCCTCCTCCGCGGCGTCGTCCTCGGCCTCCGCTCGGCCCTCACTGGCTGGTGCGCTGCTTGTTGCTGGCGCCTTCGGCTGCAGGATCACAGCCCGCCGGGCCACTTCCTCCTTCCATCCGGCGATCACTTCTTGCTGCGCCCGGACCATCCTCCGGTCCAGTTCTTCCAGCGCCGCCCATGTGTATTCGGGATCCTCCTTGGGGAGATGGGCTAACAGCTCGGTGAGGCTGCATGGTGGTGTTGCTTGCAGCAGGCCCTTTGCCAGGGTACCGGCACTGATTTCCCCCTCCATCTCCGGGTGCGGCCTGGCCAGACTGATCTAGACCGCGCCCTGCCCCACAGTTTTCTTCGCTTTCCGCCCCCAGAGGGGGTCGTCCTGAGGCATTCTGCTGACAATCACCTTCAGGGGCAGCCCCCCCATGTTGATGGACATTTCCACTGCTGCATTCATGGCAGGTGGGGGCGGGCCCCTTCTTTGGCGCCATTCTGGGACCTGGCCCACGATGGGAGGTGGCTTCCTGCTGTCTTTTGGTGCGCCCATAATGGCGTCCGCTCTGCCAGGGCGGGAAAGCCGGATGAAGATGGCGGGAAACGGTCCAAGATGGCGCCCGATGGCGGGAATCGGCCCCGGATGGCGGGAAACTACTCCGGACGGCGGGAAACTTCTTTTTAAGGTACATGTGTAATTCTCTTCAGGCACGCAATACCCGTTTGTGGCGGGTTGGTAATGATCCTGCCGACTACGCCAAAGCTGACTCGCCCCCTGGGCCGTGGGGCACGCGGATCCGGGCGATAGGGAGACATTGGGGGTAGTAGTAGTGGCGGCCCGGTCCCGCGGCTCAGGGTGGTCAGGCCATTGGTAGTCTGCTACGTACTTCAGATAATGTCCGACTACGCCACCCGTGGATTGCGGTTATTAGGAACCGCCGCTGCAAGGCAGTCCGCTGGGGCTGATGATGGGTGCAGCTGAGGTGATGTGACTCCCCACGGGAAGAGTGCGGCCCCAGGGCAGTGTAGTGGATGTTGGGAGGGATGGTAGTGCGGGTCCCAGTGCTGAAAGTGCTGGAGGCGCGAAAGAGCACACAGACAACGTACTGCAGTCCAATGTCTTTTACTCACAGTTCAGGTAGTCCAGGTCACTTGTGCACAGATAGTGACCGCCCGAGCCGTGCTGCGTCCACCAGGTGTGGGGCTCGGTCAACTCCCAGGCAGTTCAGGAGCATGGCACAAGACCCCTTTTAATCCTCTCTCTGGCCTGCCTCACCAGTGGCCCACTTTTGTCCAGCTGCCGCGGACTTGTGCGGTTAAACGTGGGCCCCGTCCTCCGCTGTCCTATATGGTGCCTTCCTAGCAGGTTTGATGAGGTGTCGCACCAATAGATGATCACGACGACCGGTCTTTGGCTGAGGGTTGTTTCTCCTCCACCAACTTGGGATCCGGTACCCTTAATCTGCCTGACCCTGCACCCTGGATTCTCGTGGGATCTTAGGGTCCCTTCCACCTTCTTGTTCCTGAGCCCTTCTGTTTCTCTGTCTCTCCTTCTCTTTCTCTGTTCCTTTCTGTTCCTTTCTTGTTCCGTTCTCTTGGAGCTGAGATGAGCCAGAATCTCAGCTCCCCTTCACCTCCTCCTCGGCCTCTTCACTAGGCCCTCCTGGAGTAGAGCTCCTACAGAGCCTCTACTCCCTGTCTTCTCCTCTGGCTGAACTGACCCAGAACTAAGATGGTGCCCACCTTTTATACCTCCCTCTAGCCATGAGCCCAGGTGACCAGCAACCAATGGGCTCCTTCCTACGCTCAGGAACCGCCCCCTATCTGCCCCTACAGCACTGGGTGTTCCACCCCTCCCTCCCCACTCCAGCAGGGACATGGTCGGTCGTGCCTGCACTTATGTCTAGTGGGAGCACCGTTGAGCTGTCCCTGATAAATGGGGTGTGTGTGCTGCATGCAGCTAACTGAGCCCTGGTCCATACTCCATCCTTACCCGAGAGTGGAATATCACACCTCTGGTCTGAGGTGCAATACCCCTGTAGCGGCCGAGCCCTCGGGGCGCTACACATGCCCAGGCGTTGTAGAGAGGTCTTACAGGCACGTGGAGGCCACACTCAATACTCAGCCTCATCAGGAGCATGCCCAGGCGTTGTAGGGAGGTCATACAGGCACGTGGAGGCCACACACAATACTCAGCCTCATCAGGAGCATGCCCAGGCGTTGTAGGGAGGTCATACAGGCACGTGGAGGCCACACACAATACTCAGCCTCATCAGGAGCATGCCCAGGCGTTGTAGGGAGGTCATACAGGCACGTGGAGGCCACACACAATACTCAGCCTCATCAGGAGCACGCCCGGGCGTTGTAGGGAGGTCATACAGGCACGTGGAGGCCACACACAATACTCAGCCTCATCAGGAGCACGCCCAGGCGTTGTAGGGAGGTCATACAGGCACGTGGAGGCCACACACAATACTCAGCCTCATCAGGAGCATGCCCAGGCGTTGTAGGGAGGTCATACAGGCACGTGGAGGCCACACACAATACTCAGCCTCATCAGGAGCATGCCCAGGCGTTGTAGGGAGGTCATACAGGCACGTGGAGGCCACACACAATACTCAGCCTCATCAGGAGCATGCCCAGGCGTTGTAGGGAGGTCATACAGGCACGTGGAGGCCACACACAATACTCAGCCTCATCAGGAGCACGCCCGGGCGTTGTAGGGAGGTCATACAGGCACGTGGAGGCCACACACAATACTCAGCCTCATCAGGAGCACGCCCAGGCGTTGTAGGGAGGTCATACAGGCACGTGGAGGCCACACACAATACTCAGCCTCATCAGGAGCATGCCCAGGCGTTGTAGGGAGGTCATACAGACACGTGGAGGCCACACACAATACTGAGCCTCATCAGGAGCATGTCCAGGCGTTGTAGGGAGGTCATACAGACACGTGGAGGCCACACACAATACTCAGCCTCATCAGGAGCATGTCCGGGCGTTGTAGGGAGGTCATACAGACACGTGGAGGCCACACACAATACTCAGCCTCATCAGGAGCATGTCCGGGCGTTGTAGGGAGGTCATACAGGCACGTGGAGGCCACACACAATACTCAGCCTCATCAGGAGCACGCCCAGGCGTTGTAGGGAGGTCATACAGGCACGTGGAGGCCACACACAATACTCAGCCTCATCAGGAGCATACCCAGGCGTTGTAGGGAGGTCATACAGGCACGTGGAGGCCACACACAATACTCAGCCTCATCAGGAGCACGCCCAGGCGTTGTAGGGAGGTCATACAGGCACGTGGAGGCCACACACAATACTCAGCCTCATCAGGAGCATGCCCAGGCCTTGTAGGGAGGTCATACAGGCACGTGGAGGCCACACACAATACTCAGCCTCATCAGGAGCATGCCCAGGCGTTGTAGGGAGGTCATACAGGCACGTGGAGGCCACACACAATACTCAGCCTCATCAGGAGCATGCCCAGGCGTTGTAGGGAGGTCATACAGGCACTTGGAGGCCACACACAATACTCAGCCTCATCAGGAGCATGCCCAGGCCTTGTAGGGAGGTCATACAGGCACGTGGAGGCCACACACAATACTCAGCCTCATCAGGAGCATGCCCAGGCGTTGTAGGGAGGTCATACAGGCACGTGGAGGCCACACACAATACTCAGCCTCATCAGGAGCACGCCCAGGCGTTGTAGGGAGGTCATACAGGCACGTGGAGGCCACACACAATACTCAGCCTCATCAGGAGCACGCCCAGGCGTTGTAGGGAGGTCATACGGGCACGTGGAGGCCACACAATACTGAGCCTCATCAGAAGCACGCCCAGGCGTTGTAGGGAGGTTATACAGGCACGTGGAGGCCACACACAATACTCAGCCTCATCAGGAGCACGCCCAGGCGTTGTAGGGAGGTCATACACGCACGTGGAGGCCACACAATACTGAGCCTCATCAGGAGCATGCCCAGGCGTTGTAGGGAGGTCATACAGGCACTTGGAGGCCACACACAATACTCAGCCTCATCAGGAGCATGCCCAGGCGTTGTAGGGAGGTCATACAGGCACTTGGAGGCCACACACAATACTTAGCCTCATCAGGAGCATGCCCAGGCGTTGTAGGGAGGTCATACAGGCAGGTGGAGGCCACACACAATACTCAGCCTCCTCAGGAGCATGCCCAGGCGTTGTAGGTTGGTCATACAGGCACGTGGAGGCCACACACAATACTGAGCCTCATCAGGAGCATGCCCAGGCGTTGTAGGGAGGTCATACAGGCACGTGGAGGCCACACACAATACTCAGCCTCATCAGGCGCATGCCCAGGCGTTGTAGGGAGGTCATACAGACACGTGGAGGCCACACACAATACTCAGCCTCATCAGGAGCATGCCCAGGCGTTGTAGGGAGGTCATACAGGCACGTGGAGGCCACACACAATACTGAGCCTCATCAGGAGCATGTCCAGGCGTTGTAGGGAGGTCATACAGACACGTGGAGGCCACACACAATACTCAGCCTCATCAGGAGCATGTCCGGGCGTTGTAGGGAGGTCATACAGGCACGTGGAGGCCACACACAATACTCAGCCTCATCAGGAACACGCCCAGGCGTTGTAGGGAGGTCATACAGGCACGTGGAGGCCACACACAATACTCAGCCTCATCAGGAGCACGCCCAGGCGTTGTAGGGAGGTCATACAGGCACGTGGAGGCCACACACAATACTCAGCCTCATCAGGAGCACGCCCAGGCGTTGTAGGGAGGTCATACAGGCACGTGGAGGCCACACACAATACTCAGCCTCATCAGAAGCACGCCCAGGCGTTGTAGGGAGGTCATACAGGCACGTGGAGGCCACACACAATACTCAGCCTCATCAGGAGCATGCCCAGGCATTGTAGGGAGGTCATACAGGCACGTGGAGGCCACACACAATACTCAGCCTCATCAGGAGCACGCCCAGGCGTTGTAGGGAGGTCATACAGGCACGTGGAGGCCACACACAATACTGAGCCTCATCAGGAGCATGCCCAGGCATTGTAGGGAGGTCATACAGGCACTTGGAGGCCACACACAATACTCAGCCTCATCAGGAGCATGCCCAGGCGTTGTAGGGAGGTCATACAGGCACGTGGAGGCCGCACACAATACTCAGCCTCATCAGGAGCATGCCCAGGCGTTGTAGGGAGGTCATACAGGCACGTGGAGGCCACACACAATACTCAGCCTCATCAGGAGCATGTGACTCGCCCCCTGGGCCGTGGGGCACGCGGATCCGGGCGATAGGGAGACGTTGGGGGTAGTAGTAGTGGCGGCCCGGTCCCGCGGCTCAGGGTGGTCAGGCCATTGGTAGTCTGCTACGTACTTCAGATAATGTCCGACTACGCCACCCATGTATTGCGGTTATTAGGAACCGCCGCTGCAAGGCAGTCCGCTGGGGCTGATGATGGGTGCAGCTGAGGTGATGTGACTCCCCACGGGAAGAGTGCGGCCCCAGGGCAGTGTAGTGGATGTTGGGAGGGATGGTAGTGCGGGTCCCGGTGCTGAAAGTGCTGGAGGCGCGAAAGAGCACACAGACAACGTACTGCAGTCCAATGTCTTTTACTCACAGTTCAGGTAGTCCAGGTCACTTGTGCACAGATAGTGACCGCCTGAGCCGTTCTGCGTCCACCAGGTGTGGGGCTCGGTCAACTCCCAGGCAGTTCAGGAGCATGGCACAGGACCCCCTTTAATCCTCTCTCTGGCCTGCCTCACCAGTGGCCCACTTTTGTCCAGCTGCCGCGGACTTGTGCGGTTAAACGTGGGCCCCGTCCTCCGCTGTCCTATATGGTGCCTTCCTAGCAGGTTTGATGAGGTGTCGCACCAATAGATGATCACGACGTCCGGTCTTTGGCTGAGGGTTGTTTCTCCTCCACCAACTTGGGATCCGGTACCCTTAATCTGCCTGACCCTTCACCCTGGATTCTCGTGGGTTCTTAGGGTCCCTTCCACCTTCTTGTTCCTGAGCCCTTCTGTTTCTCTGTCTCTCCTTCTCTTTCTCTGTTCCTTTCTGTTCCTTTCTTGTTCCGTTCTCTTGGAGCTGAGATGAGCCAGAATCTCAGCTCCCCTTCACCTCCTCCTCGGCCTCTTCACTAGGCCCTCCTGGAGTAGAGCTCCTACAGAGCCTCTACTCCCTGTCTTCTCCTCTGGCTGAACTGACCCAGAACTAAGATGGTGCCCACCTTTTATACCTCCCTCTAGCCATGAGCCCAGGTGACCAGCAACCAATGGGCTCCTTCCTACGCTCAGGAACCGCCCCCTATCTGCCCCTACAGCACTGGGTGTTCCACCCCTCCCTCCCCACTCCAGCAGGGACATGGTCGGTCGTGCCTGCACTTATGTCTAGTGGGAGCACCGTTGAGCTGTCCCTGAGAAATGGGGTGTGTGTGCTGCATGCAGCTAACTGAGCCCTGGTCCATACTCCATCCTTACCCGAGAGTGGAATATCACACCTCTGGTCTGAGGTGCAATACCCCTGTAGCGGCCGAGCCCTCGGGGCGCTACATTCCCCCCTGGTAAAGCACAGCACGTCCTCGGGCTGGAAAAGAGCAAAAACAGTTATTTACAGGACATGCAAAACTTTTTCAATAACTTTTTACATTAGAAACAGACAATACGGTTCAACTCCCTTTATGGGACACACTTTTCTTTTCCCTAGACATTATAGAAAACTTTTTCATTACTATTTAGCAGCATATAAAATCTAAAACATTTTTAATTAAAGCACATTCTTGGGTTCTTGATTCATGGCCGCGGTGCAACTTGCGACCAGGTGTTCTTTCTTTTTAAAGGTGCAACAGTCCATTTTAACTTTGAGGTAGACGTTGCGGTTCTTTTTATAAAACCAGTAGGGGGCGCTTTAAGAAGCGCAACTATATACAAGGGATTGGCCGTTCCCAGTCCTCGGCCGGTGGGGATAGGGGAATGGCTGCTCACAGTCCTCAGCCTGTTAGGGGTAGAGGGATGGCTGCTCACAGTCCTCAGCCAGGTTACCTAGGGGATAATTTTCATACAGTCCTATATCAGTCCCAACGGGGACCACACTCAATTTGAAACAGTCCCACACAGTTCTTTTGCACCCTTACGGGTAACTATTTACAATGCCACTTTACCGTTCACTGGTAACGGTGTCTTCGTGACGCTCCTTCTTCCTCCTCATACGGATCTTCAGGCCCGTCCGGGCCCTCCTGGTACTCAGCGTCCGAGTAGTGCTGTTCCTCCTCCTCTACTACTCGGCGGACGTGTAGGGCGTACCACCCCTTCACGCCTTGGTGTCGGGTGTAAGACACCACGTCGCCTGGGAATAGATCCCGCCCACGATGGCCTTCCGGTAGGTGACTCTCCACATCTCTCCTTGTCACAAACACGTCGCTGATGGTCTCAGGGTCTCGGATGAAACCCCAGCCGTGCTCCATCTGGAACTTCACCACAGTCCCGGTGACTCGGGGTCCGCGGGCAGTTCGGGGATCTCGCCGCGCCTTCATTTTCTGCTCCGCGCTCTGGACCTGCAGCTTTTCTTGCTTCACCCGCCGCTCGCGCTGCTCCTTTTCAAACATCTCCAGCTGTTGGCGGCAGGCCTCTCGCCGCTCGGCTGCGCTCGCTCGCGTTTCCTTCGTGAACCCCATCAGGGCCTCCCCTGTGGGGTCCCATTCAAATTGGGCGTCTTATAATGACAGCTGGGGAATTTCTTGAGGCGCTGGAGCAGGTATGAGGGGCTCAGAGGGTACGTCGATCTCCGCGGACGGGCTCTTCCGGAAGCGGGGGTTGACAAACTCGGGGGGCCAGATGAAAGGCAGCCCCTCCGGAGTGGTGTGCTGGGCAAAGAGATCCGCGCCCAGTGGTGGTACTGCAGCAGCAGGGGGCGCAAGTGGGTTGGCGGCGCCCGGGGGCACTTGACCTTGCGACCAGGCCCGTGCTGGTCGTTTCCTTGTTGCTCCCACAGGTGGCACAGCTGGTGCAGGAGATTCCGTCGGGGCAGCGGCGCCCGGGAGTGCAGGGCCTTGCGGCCGGGCCTGCGGTGGCGGTTGGCTGAGCACGCCCGGGGTCAGAGAGCACAGCGTGGGGCGGGGCTCGCTGGCAGCGTTGACGGCCTGGGGGCTGGTTGATGGCAGTGAGGGCACGGTGTCAACAGCGGGTCCCGGTGCGTGGGGCTCCGCGACGGGGTGCAGGGGCAGGTCGGCGGCCCTAGGATTCAGTGCAGGGGCGTCTCCGTTACCTGCCTCTGCTGTCGCGGCCTCCTCCGCGGCGTCGTCCTCGGCCTCCGCTCGGCCCTCACTGGCTGGTGCGCTGCTTGTTGCTGGCGCCTTCGGCTGCAGGATCACAGCCCGCCGGGCCACTTCCTCCTTCCATCCGGCGATCACTTCTTGCTGCGCCCGGACCATCCTCCGGTCCAGTTCTTCCAGCGCCGCCCATGTGTATTCGGGATCCTCCTTGGGGAGATGGGCTAACAGCTCGGTGAGGCTGCATGGTGGTGTTGCTTGCAGCAGGCCCTTTACCAGGGTACCGGCACTGATTTCCCCCTCCATCTCCGGGTGCGGCCTGGCCAGACTGATCCAGACCGCGCCCTGCCCCACAGTTTTCTTCGCTTTCCGCCCCCAGAGGGGGTGGTCCTGGGGCATTCTGCTGACAATCACCTTCAGTGGCAGCCCCCCCATGTTGATGGACATTTCCACTGCTGCATTCATGGCAGGTGGGGGCGGGCCCCTTCTTTGGCGCCATTCTGGGACCTGGCCCACGATGGGAGGTGGCTTCCTGCTGTCTTTTGGTGCGCCCATAATGGCGTCCGCTCTGCCAGGGCGGGAAAGACGGATGAAGATGGCGGGAAACGGTCCAAGATGGCGCCCGATGGCGGGAATCGGCCCCGGATGGCGGGAAACGACTCCGGACGGCGGGAAACTTCTTTTTAAGGTACATGTGTAATTCTCTTCAGGCACGCAATACCCGTTTGTGGCAGGTTGGTAATGATCCTGCCGACTACGCCAAAGCTGACTCGCCCCCTGGGCCGTGGAGCACGCGGATCCGGGCGATAGGGAGACGTTGGGGGTAGTAGTAGTGACGCACCCCCTGGGCCATATTCAGGGGATACCCGGAGCCGGATCTGGGTAGGGGTAGTAGTCCTTGTGGCGGTGACCCGGTCCGTGCCCAGGGTGTCAAACTAAGTGGCAGTCTAAGGCAGTAGATGTTAACTTGATCGACTACGCCACCCGTTGAGTGCGGCTTTGAAGCCGCCGCTGCAGAACAGTCCACTGAGGCCAGGTGTATAAGGATGTGCAGCGTGGTGGTATAACCCCAACGGGAGGGGTATGGCCTCAGGGCAGCAGGTGAAGATGAGGGGGGTTGTGACGGTGCAGTAAGAAGAGTCAGAGTCAGGAGATGCAGTTTCAGGGGTTTTACTCACAAGTGTTCTCTCAGTCACTCTGGCCTTGAGTGACCACCCGAGCCGCGCTGCGTCCACCAGGTCCTGGACTCGGCTAACCCCCAGGCAGTTCTGGAGCGTGGTCCTGAGCTCCCTTCTCCCTCTCTGTCTCTGGCCATTCCCACCAGGGATCCACCTTTGGCCGGCTCCCTCGGGTCTCTTAGTGGTCAAACCTCCTCTGGGTTCCCTGACCCTATGCTTGGTGTGCCTTTCTGGTGGATTTGGTGAGGGTCGTGGCAAATCTTGACCACGACCTCCGGTTCCTGACTGAGGATAAATGGCCTCCACCAGTTCGGGTTCCGGTACCCATGTCCGCCAACCCTTCACCCTTTTTGGTCTGATTCTGGGTTCTTAGGGTTCCCTCTGATCTTCCACTCTGGGCCTTTCTTTCTCCTCTCTCCTCTGCAGGCTTGGCTCTGGAGCTGGGCCCAGCCGGAGCCACAGCTCCCTGTCAACCCTCCTGGCTGAGCTCCCCTGCTCAAAAGACCCTGTCCTAAGATGGTGCCCACCATATATACTCCCTCTATGTGTGAGCCCAGGTGACTAGCACCCAATGAGCTCCTAGCTTTACCCAGAGTACTCCCCCTATCTGCCCCTACACTACTAGGATGTTCCACCCCCCTCCCACTCCAGCCAGGGACAGACGCTGTCGTACCTGCACATATACTTGGTGGGAGTACCGTAGTTCTGTCCCCCGGAAATGGGATGTATGTAGTGCATGCAGCCTACTGAGCTCAGTCCCACACTCCATCCTTACCCAGGAGTGGCATACCACACCTCTGGAGTGAGGTGCAATACCCCTGTAGCAGCCGAGTCCTCAGGGTGCTACAGTAGTGGCGGCCCGGTCCCGCGGCTCAGGGTGGTCAGCCCATTGGTAGTCTGCTACGTATTTCAGATAATGTCCGACTACGCCACCCGTGGATTGCGGTTATTAGGAACCGCCGCTGCAAGGCAGTCCGCTGGGGCTGATGATGGGTGCAGCTGAGGTGATGTGACTCCCCACGGGAAGAGTGCGGCCCCAGGGCAGTGTAGTGGATGTTGGGAGGGATGGTAGTGCGGGTCCCGGTGCTGAAAGTGCTGGAGGCGCGAAAGAGCACACAGACAACGTACTGCAGTCCAATGTCTTTTACTCACAGTTCAGGTAGTCCAGGTCACTTGTGCACAGATAGTGACCGCCCGAGCCGTGCTGCGTCCACCAGGTGTGGGGCTCGGTCAACTCCCAGGCAGTTCAGGAGCATGGCACAGGACCCCTTTTAATCCTCTCTCTGGCCTGCCTCACCAGTGGCCCACTTTTGTCCAGCTGCCGCGGACTTGTGCGGTTAAACGTGGGCCCCGTCCTCCGCTGTCCTATATGGTGCCTTCCTAGCAGGTTTGATGAGGTGTCGCACCAATATATGATCACGACGACCGGTCTTTGGCTGAGGGTAGTTTCTCCTCCACCAACTTGGGATCCGGTACCCTTAATCTGCCTGACCCTGCACCCTGGATTCTCGTGGGTTCTTAGGGTCCCTTCCACCTTCTTGTTCCTGAGCCCTTCTGTTTCTCTGTCTCTCCTTCTCTTTCTCTGTTCCTTTCTGTTCCTTTCTTGTTCCGTTCTCTTGGAGCTGAGATGAGCCAGAATCTCAGCTCCCCTTCACCTCCTCCTCGGCCTCTTCACTAGGCCCTCCTGGAGTAGAGCTCCTACAGAGCCTCTACTCCCTGTCTTCTCCTCTGGCTGAACTGACCCAGAACTAAGATGGTGCCCATCTTTTATACCTCCCTCTAGCCATGAGCCCAGGTGACCAGCAACCAATGGGCTCCTTCCTACGCTCAGGAACCGCCCCCTATCTGCCCCTACAGCACTGGGTGTTCCACCCCTCCCTCCCCACTACAGCAGGGACATGGTCGGTCGTGCCTGCACTTCTGTCTAGTGGGAGCACTGCTGAGCTGTCCCTGAGAAATGGGGTGTGTGTGCTGCATGCAGCTAACTGAGCCCTGGTCCATACTCCATCCTTACCCGGGAGTGGAATATCACACCTCTGGTCTGAGGTGCAATACCCCTGTAGCGGCCGAGCCCTCGGGGCGCTACACATGCCCAGGAGTTGTAGAGAGGTCATACAGGCACGTGGAGGCCACACACAATACTCAGCCTCATCAGGAGCATGCCCAGGCGTTGTAGGGAGGTCATACAGACACGTGGAGGCCACACACAATACTCAGCCTCATCAGGAGCATGTCCGGGCGTTGTAGGGAGGTCATACAGGCACGTGGAGGCCACACACAATACTCAGCCTCATCAGGAGCACGCACAGGCATTGTTGGGAGGTCATACAGGCACGTGGAGGCCACACACAATACTCAGCCTCATCAGGAGCACGCCCAGGCGTTGTAGGGAGGTCATACAGGCACGTGGAGGCCACACACAATACTCAGCCTCATCAGGAGCATGCCCAGGCCTTGTAGGGAGGTCATACAGGCACGTGGAGGCCACACACAATACTCAGCCTCATCAGGAGCATGCCCAGGCGTTGTAGGGAGGTCATACAGGCACGTGGAGGCCACACACAATACTCAGCCTCATCAGGAGCATGCCCAGGCGTTGTAGGGAGGTCATACAGGCACTTGGAGGCCACACACAATACTCAGCCTCATCAGGAGCATGCCCAGGCGTTGTAGGGAGGTCATACAGGCACGTGGAGGCCACACACAATACTCAGCCTCATCAAGAGCATGCCCAGGCGTTGTAGGGAGGTCATACAGGCACGTGGAGGCCACACACAATACTGAGCCTCATCAGGAGCACGCCCAGGCGTTGTAGGGAGGTCATACAGGCACGTGGAGGTCACACACAATACTCAGCCTCATCAGGAGCACGCCCAGGCGTTGTAGGGAGGTCATACAGGCACGTGGAGGCCACACACAATACTTAGCCTCATCAGGAGCACGCCCAGGCGTTGTAGGGAGGTCATACAGGCACGTGGAGGCCACACAATACTGAGCCTCATCAGAAGCACGCCCAGGCGTTGTAGGGAGGTCATACAGGCACGTGGAGGCCACACACAATACTCAGCCTCATCAGGAGCACGCCCAGGCGTTGTAGGGAGGTCATGCAGGCACGTGGAGGCCACACACAATACTGAGCCTCATCAGGAGCATGCCCAGGCGTTGTAGGGAGGTCATACAGGCACTTGGAGGCCACACACAATACTCAGCCTCATCAGGAGCATGCCCAGGCGTTGTAGGGAGGTCATACAGGCACTTGGAGGCCACACACAATACTCAGCCTCATCAGGAGCATGCCCAGGCGTTGTAGGGAGGTCATACAGGCAGGTGGAGGCCACACACAATACTCAGCCTCATCAGGAGCATGCCCAGGCGTTGTAGGTTGGTCATACAGGCACGTGGAGGCCACACACAATACTGAGCCTCATCAGGAGCATGCCCAGGCATTGTAGGGAGGTCATACAGGCACGTGGAGGCCACACACAATACTCAGCCTCATCAGGCGCATGCCCAGGCGTTGTAGGGAGGTCATACAGACACGTGGAGGCCACACACAATACTGAGCCTCATCAGGAGCATGTCCAGGCGTTGTAGGGAGGTCATACAGACACGTGGAGGCCACACACAATACTCAGCCTCATCAGGAGCATGCCCAGGCGTTGTAGGGAGGTCATACAGGCACGTGGAGGCCACACACAATACTGAGCCTCATCAGGAGCATGTCCAGGCGTTGTAGGGAGGTCATACAGACACGTGGAGGCCACACACAATACTCAGCCTCATCAGGAGCATGTCCGGGCGTTGTAGGGAGGTCATACAGGCACGTGGAGGCCACACACAATACTCAGCCTCATCAGGAGCACGCCCAGGCGTTGTAGGGAGGTCATACAGGCACGTGGAGGCCACACACAATACTCAGCCTCATCAGGAGCACGCCCAGGCGTTGTAGGGAGGTCATACAGGCACGTGGAGGCCACACACAATACTCAGCCTCATCAGGAGCACGCCCAGGCGTTGTAGGGAGGTCATACAGGCACGTGGAGGCCACACACAATACTCAGCCTCATCAGGAGCATGCCCAGGCCTTGTAGGGAGGTCATACAGGCACGTGGAGGCCACACACAATACTCAGCCTCATCAGGAGCACGCCCGGGCGTTGTAGGGAGGTCATACAGGCACGTGGAGGCCACACACAATACTCAGCCTCATCAGGAGCATGCCCGGGCGTTGTAGGGAGGTCATACAGGCACGTGGAGGCCACACACAATGCTCAGCCTCATCAGGAGCATGCCCAGGCGTTGTAGGGAGGTCATACAGGCACTTGGAGGCCACACACAATACTAAGCTTCATCAGGAGCATGCCCAGGCGTTGTAGGGAGGTCATACAGGCACGTGGAGGCCACACACAATACTCAGCCTCATCAGGAGCATGCCCAGGCGTTGTAGGGAGGTCATACAGGCACTTGGAGGCCACACACAATACTCAGCCTCATCAGGAGCATGCCCAGGCGTTGTAGTGAGGTCATACAGGCACGTGGAGGCCACACACAATACTCAGCCTCATCAGGAGCATGCCCAGGCGTTGTAGGGAGGTCATACAGGCACTTGGAGGCCACACACAATACTCAGCCTCATCAGGAGCATGCCCAGGCGTTGTAGGGAGGTCATACAGGCACGTGGAGGCCACACACAATACTCAGCCTCATCAAGAGCATGCCCAGGCGTTGTAGGGAGGTCATACAGGCACGTGGAGGCCACACACAATACTCAGCCTCATCAGGAGCACGCCCAGGCGTTGTAGGGAGGTCATACAGGCACGTGGAGGTCACACACAATACTCAGCCTCATCAGGAGCACGCCTAGGCGTTGTAGGGAGGTCATACAGGCACGTGGAGGCCACACACAATACTCAGCCTCATCAGGAGCACGCCCAGGCGTTGTAGGGAGGTCATACAGGCACGTGGAGGCCACACAATACTGAGCCTCATCAGAAGCACGCCCAGGCGTTGTAGGGAGGTCATACAGGCACTTGGAGGCCACACACAATACTCAGCCTCATCAGGAGCACGCCCAGGCGTTGTAGGGAGGTCATACAGGCACGTGGAGGCCACACACAATACTGAGCCTCATCAGGAGCACGCCCAAGCGTTGTAGGGAGGACATACAGGCACTTGGAGGCCACACACAATACTCAGCCTCATCAGGAGCATGCCCAGGCGTTGTAGGGAGGTCATACAGGCAGGTGGAGGCCACACACAATACTCAGCCTCATCAGGAGCATGCCCAGGCGTTGTAGGTTGGTCATACAGGCACGTGGAGGCCACACACAATACTGAGCCTCATCAGGAGCATGCCCAGGCGTTGTAGGGAGGTCATACAGGCACTTGGAGGCCACACACAATACTCAGCCTCATCAGGAGCATGCCCAGGCGTTGTAGGGAGGTCATACAGGCACGTGGAGGCCACACACAATACTCAGCCTCATCAAGAGCATGCCCAGGCGTTGTAGGGAGGTCATACAGGCACGTGGAGGCCACACACAATACTCAGCCTCATCAGGAGCACGCCCAGGCGTTGTAGGGAGGTCATACAGGCACGTGGAGGTCACACACAATACTCAGCCTCATCAGGAGCACGCCCAGGCGTTGTAGGGAGGTCATACAGGCACGTGGAGGCCACACACAATACTCAGCCTCATCAGGAGCACGCCCAGGCGTTGTAGGGAGGTCATACAGGCACGTGGAGGCCACACAATACTGAGCCTCATCAGAAGCACGCCCAGGCGTTGTAGGGAGGTCATACAGGCACTTGGAGGCCACACACAATACTCAGCCTCATCAGGAGCACGCCCAGGCGTTGTAGGGAGGTCATACAGGCACGTGGAGGCCACACACAATACTGAGCCTCATCAGGAGCACGCCCAAGCGTTGTAGGGAGGACATACAGGCACTTGGAGGCCACACACAATACTCAGCCTCATCAGGAGCATGCCCAGGCGTTGTAGGGAGGTCATACAGGCAGGTGGAGGCCACACACAATACTCAGCCTCATCAGGAGCATGCCCAGGCGTTGTAGGTTGGTCATACAGGCACGTGGAGGCCACACACAATACTGAGCCTCATCAGGAGCATGCCCAGGCGTTGTAGGGAGGTCATACAGGCACGTGGAGGCCACACACAATACTCAGCCTCATCAGGAGCATGCCCAGGCGTTGTAGGGAGGTCATACAGACACGTGGAGGCCACACACAATACTCAGCGTCATCAGGAGCATGCCCAGGCGTTGTAGGGAGGTCATACAGGCACGTGGAGGCCACACACAATACTGAGCCTCATCAGGAGCATGTCCAGGCGTTGTAGGGAGGTCATACAGACACGTGGAGGCCACACACAATACTCAGCCTCATCAGGAGCATGTCCGGGCGTTGTAGGGAGGTCATACAGGCACGTGGAGGCCACACACAATACTCAGCCTCATCAGGAGCACGCCCAGGCGTTGTAGGGAGGTCATACAGGCACGTGGAGGCCACACACAATACTCAGCCTCATCAGGAGCACGCCCAGGCGTTGTAGGGAGGTCATACAGGCACGTGGAGGCCACACACAATACTCAGCCTCATCAGGAGCACGCCCAGGCGTTGTAGGGAGGTCATACAGGCACGTGGAGGCCACACACAATACTCAGCATCATCAGGAGCATGCCCAGGCCTTGTAGGGAGGTCATACAGGCACGTGGAGGCCACACACAATACTCAGCCTCATCAGGAGCATGCCCAGGCGTTGTAGGGAGGTCATACAGGCACGTGGAGGCCACACACAATACTCAGCCTCATCAGGAGCATGCCCGGGCGTTGTAGGGAGGTCATACAGGCACGTGGAGGCCACACACAATACTCAGCCTCATCAGGAGCATGCCCGGGCGTTGTAGGGAGGTCATACAGGCACGTGTAGGCCACACACAATGCTCAGCCTCATCAGGAGCATGCCCAGGCGTTGTAGGGAGGTCATACAGGCACTTGGAGGCCACACACAATACTCAGCTTCATCAGGAGCATGCCCAGGCGTTGTAGGGAGGTCATACAGGCACGTGGAGGCCACACACAATACTCAGCCTCATCAGGAGCACGCCCAGGCGTTGTAGGGAGGTCATACAGGCACGTGGAGGCCAAACACAATACTCAGCCTCATCAGGAGCACGCCCAGGCGTTGTAGGGAGGTCATACAGGCACGTGGAGGCCAAACACAATACTCAGCCTCATCAGGAGCACGCCCAGGCGTTGTAGGGAGGTCATACAGGCAATTGGAGGCCACACACAATACTCAGCCTCATCAGGAGCACGCCCAGGCGTTGTAGGGAGGTCATACAGGCACGTGGAGGCCACACACAATACTGAGCCTCATCAGGAGCATGCCCAGGCGTTGTAGGGAGGTCATACAGGCACGTGGAGGCCACACACAATACTGAGCCTCATCAGGAGCATGTCCAGGTGTTGTAGGGAGGTCATACAGGCACGTGGAGGCCACACACAATACTCAGCCTCATCAGAAGCATTCCCGGGCGTTGTAGGGAGGTCATACAGGCACTTGGAGGCCACACACAATACTCAGCCTCATCAGGAGCATGCTCGGGCGTTGTAGGGAGGTCATACAGGCACTTGGAGGCCACACACAATACTCAGCCTCATCAGGAGCATGCCCGGGCGTTGTAGGGAGGTCATACAGGCACGTGGAGGCCACACACAATACTCAGCCTCATCAGGAGCATGCCCAGGCGTTGTAGGGAGGTCATACAGGCACGTGGAGGCCACACACAATGCTCAGCCTCATCAGGAGCATGCCCAGGCGTTGTAGGGAGGTCATACAGGCACTTGGAGGCCACACACAATATTCAGCTTCATCAGGAGCACGCCCAGGCGTTGTATGGAGGTCATACAGGCACGTGGAGGCCACACACAATACTCAGCCTCATCAGGAGCACGCCCAGGCGTTGTAAGGAGGTCATACAGGCACGTGGAGGCCACACACAATACTCAGCCTCATCAGGAGGACGCCCAGGCGTTGTAGGGAGGTCATACAGGCACTTGGAGGCCACACACAATACTCAGCCTCATCAGAAGCATGCCCAGGCGTTGTAGGGAGGTCATACAGGCACGTGGAGGCCACACACAATACTGAGCCTCATCAGGAGCATGCCCAGGCGTTGTAGGGAGGTCATACAGGCACGTGGAGGCCACACACAATACTGAGCCTCATCAGGAGCATGCCCAGGCGTTGTAGGGAGGTCATACAGGCACGTGGAGGCCACACACAATGCTCAGCCTCATCAGGAGCATGCCCAGGCGTTGTAGGGAGGTCATACAGGTGTGGCACCCCAGGGGTCTGGTTTTCCACAGTAATGTAATGTTATGTCTGAGAGCAGGTGGGAGGTCCTTTGGTCAGGGATCCTGTGCATGCCACACCTCCTGCCCAGTCTTGGGAGGGGAAGAACTTCCCCTGTATAAACCCGGGGCTGAGGCAGGGTGAGTCAGACAAGGAGAGTGGAGACAAGAAGCAGCATAGGAAACAGCAGAGTTACAAGGAGTCAGGGGCTGGCAGCTGCAGAGTTCGCCCTGACTAAGAAGATTCTTTACCGGACCCGGAGTCCGAGGCTGTGGGGACTAACTCCTACCCAGCAGCAGAATCCGTCAGGCAGGGGATTTCAGGTCCTCTGGCCCAGAAGCCCGAAGGCACGGTCACACGCGTGGGACCAGCACCGCCATCGTGGAGCGGAAGCCATTAGAAGGCCCCGAGTCACCGGCCATACGGGTGAGCACCACACGGTACACTCAGGGACGTGGGCTACTTATATCAGCTTCTAGCAAGGTAGCCAGAAGAGTACAGTCAGTTTGGGAGGCCTACAACTACGCCTGGCCAGGGGAGATCCCATCTGCTCAAAGACTGACCAGGCCCCGTTTGCTAGCAAGTACTCCGGGAGGGTCTGTCGTTGTTACCAGTAAAGACCCTGAACTACACCGTACCGTCTCTGAGTGGTTCCTGCTACCCCCATCATCCACGTCGGCTGCCCTGAGGCCATACCCCTCCCGTTGGGGGTTATACTATCACGCTGCACAATCCTACCACCGGCCTCAGCGGTCTGCCCTGCAGCAGCAGCTCCCTGGCTGCACTCAACGGGTGGCGTAGTCCTCAACTATTTACTACTAATAGACTGCCGTCTAGTTTGACTCCCTGGGCACGGACCGAGTCACCGCCACGAGACTACAACCCTCCACTGATCCGGCTCCGGGTAGGCTCCCGCGTGCGCACCGCAGCGCGACACAGGCCCAGGGGCGCGTCACAGGCACTTGGAGGCCACACACAATACTCAGCTTCATCAGGAGCACGCCCAGGCGTTGTATGGAGGTCATACAGGCACGTGGAGGCCACACACAATACTCAGCCTCATCAGGAGCACGCCCAGGCGTTGTAAGGAGGTCATACAGGCACGTGGAGGCCACACACAATACTCAGCCTCATCAGGAGGACGCCCAGGCGTTGTAGGGAGGTCATACAGGCACTTGGAGGCCACACACAATACTCAGCCTCATCAGGAGCATGCCCAGGCGTTGTAGGGAGGTCATACAGGCACGTGGAGGCCACACACAATACTGAGCCTCATCAGGAGCATGCCCAGGCGTTGTAGGGAGGTCATACAGGCACGTGGAGGCCACACACAATACTGAGCCTCATCAGGAGCATGCCCAGGCGTTGTAGGGAGGTCATACAGGCACGTGGAGGCCACACACAATACTGAGCCTCATCAGGAGCATGCCCAGGCGTTGTAGGGAGGTCATACAGGCACGTGGAGGCCACACACAATACTGAGCCTCATCAGGAGCATGCCCAGGCGTTGTAGGGAGGTCATACAGGCACGTGGAGGCCACACACAATACTGAGCCTCATCAGGAGCATGCCCAGGCATTGTAGGGAGGTCATACAGGTACGTGGAGGCCACACACAATACTCAGCCTCATCAGGAGCATGTCCAGGTGTTGTAGGGAGGTCATACAGGCACGTGGAGGCCACACACAATACTCAGCCTCATCAGGAGCATGCCCGGGCGTTGTAGGGAGGTCATACAGGCACTTGGAGGCCACACACAATACTCAGCCTCATCAGGAGCATGCTCGGGCGTTGTAGGGAGGTCATACAGGCACTTGGAGGCCACACACAATACTCAGCCTCATCAGGAGCATGCCCGGGCGTTGTAGGGAGGTCATACAGGCACATGGAGGCCACATACAATACTCAGCCTCATCAGGAGCATGCCCAGGCGTTGTAGGGAGGTCATACAGGCACGTGGAGGCCACACACAATGCTCAGCCTCATCAGGAGCATGCCCAGGCGTTGTAGGGAGGTCATACAGGCACTTGGAGGCCACACACAATACTCAGCTTCATCAGGAGCATGCCCAGGCGTTGTAGGGAGGTCATACAGGCACGTGGAGGCCACACACAATACTCAGCCTCATCAGGAGCACGCCCAGGCGTTGTAGGGAGGTCATACAGGCACGTGGAGGCCACACACAATACTCAGCCTCATCAGGAGCACGCCCAGGCGTTGTAGGGAGGTCATACAGGCACTTGGAGGCCACACACAATACTCAGCCTCATCAGGAGCATGCCCAGGCGTTGTAGGGAGGTCATACAGGCACGTGGAGGCCACACACAATACTGAGCCTCATCAGGAGCATGCCCAGGCGTTGTAGGGAGGTCATACAGGCACGTGGAGGCCACACACAATACTGAGCCTCATCAGGAGCATGCCCAGGCGTTGTAGGGATTTCATACAGGCACGTGGAGGCCACACACAATACTGAGCCTCATCAGGAGCATGCCCAGGCATTGTAGGGAGGTCATACAGGTACGTGGAGGCCACACACAATACTCAGCCTCATCAGGAGCATGCCCAGGCATTGTAGGGAGGTCATACAGGCACGTGGAGGCCACACACAATACGGAGCCTCATCAGGAGCACGCCCAGGCGTTGTAGGGAGGTCATACAGGCATGTGGAGGCCACACACAATACTCAGCCTCATCAGGAGCACGCCCAGGCATTGTAGGGAGTTCATACAGGCACGTGGAGGCCACACACAATACTCAGCCTCATCAGGAGCATGTCCGGGCGTTGTAGGGAGGTCATACAGGCACGTGGAGGCCACACACAATACTCAGCCTCATCAGGAGCACGCCCAGGCGTTGTAGGGAGGTCATACAGGCATGTGGAGGCCACACACAATACTCAGCCTCATCAGGAGCATGCCCAGGCGTTGTAGGGAGTTCATACAGGCACGTGGAGGCCACACACAATACTCAGCCTCATCAGGAGCACGCCCAGGCGTTGTAGGGAGGTCATACAGGCACGTGGAGGCCACACACAATACTGAGCCTCATCAGGAGCATGCCCAGGCGTTGTAGGGAGGTCATACAGGCACGTGGAGGCCACACACAATACTCAGCCTCATCAGGAGCATGCCCAGGCGTTGTAGGGAGGTTATACAGGCACGTGGAGGCCACACACAATACTCAGCCTCATCAGGAGCATGTCCAGGTGTTGTAGGGAGGTCATACAGGCACGTGGAGGCCACACACAATACTCAGCCTCATCAGGAGCACGCACAGGCGTTGTAGGGAGGTCATACAGGCACGTGGAGGCCACACACAATACTCAGCCTCATCAGGAGCATGCCCAGGCATTGTAGGGAGGTCATACAGGCACGTGGAGGCCACACACAATACTCAGCCTCATCAGGAGCATGCCCAGGCATTGTAGGGAGGTCATACAGGCACGTGGAGGCCACACACAATACTCAGCCTCATCGGGAGCATGCCCAGGCGTTGTAGGGAGGTCATTCAGGCACGTGGAGGCCACACACAATACTCATCCTCATCAGGAGCATGCCCAGGCGTTGTAGGGAGGTCATACAGGCACTTGGAGGCCACACACAATACTCAGCCTCATCAGGAGCATGCCCAGGTGTTGTAGGGAGGTCATACAGGCACGTGGAGGCCACAGACAATACTCAGCCTCATCAGGAGCATTCCCAGGCGTTGTAGGGAGGTCATACAGGCACGTGGAGGCCACACACAATACTCAGCCTCATCAGGAGCACGCACAGGCGTTGTAGGGAGGTCATACAGGCACATGGAGGCCACACACAATACTCAGCCTCATCAGGAGCATGCCCAGGCATTGTAGGGAGGTCATACAGGCACGTGGAGGCCACACACAATACTGAGCCTCTTCAGGAGCATGCCCAGGCGTTGTAGGGAGGTCATACAGGCACTTGGAGGCCACACACAATACTCAGCCTCATCAGGAGCATGCCCAGGCGTTGTAGGGAGGTCATACAGGCACTTCGAGGCCACACACAATACTCAGCCTCATCAGGAGCATGCCCAGGCGTTGTAGGGAGGTCATACAGGCACGTGGAGGCCACACACAATACTCAGCCTCATCAGGAGCACGCCCAGGCGTTGTAGGGAGGTCATACAGGCACGTGGAGGCCACACACAATACTCAGCCTCATCAGGAGCATGCCCAGGCGTTGTAGGGAGGTCATACAGGCACGTGGAGGCCACACACAATACTCAGCCTCATCAGGAGCACGCCCAGGCGTTGTAGGGAGGTCATACAGGCACGTGGAGGCCACACACAATACTCAGCCTCATCAGGAGCATGCCCAGGCCTTGTAGGGAGGTCATACAGGCACGTGGAGGCCACACACAATACTCAGCCTCATCAGGAGCATGCCCAGGCGTTGTAGGGAGGTCATACAGGCACGTGGAGGCCACACACAATACTCAGCCTCATCAGGAGCATGCCCAGGCGTTGTAGGGAGGTCATACAGGCACTTGGAGGCCACACACAATACTCAGCCTCATCAGGAGCATGCCCAGGCGTTGTAGGGAGGTCATACAGGCACGTGGAGGCCACACACAATACTCAGACTCATCAGGAGCATGCCCAGGCGTTGTAGGGAGGTCATACAGGCACGTGGAGGCCACACACAATACTCAGCCTCATCAGGAGCATGCCCAGGCGCTGTAGGGAGGTCATACAGGCATGTGGAGGCCACACACAATACTCAGCCTCATCAGGAGCATGCCCAGGCGTTGTAGGGAGGTCATACAGGCACGTGGAGGCCACACACAATACTCAGCCTCATCAGGAGCATGCCCAGGCGTTGTAGGGAGGTCATACAGGCACGTGGAGGCCACACACAATACTCAGCCTCATCAGGAGCACGCCCAGGCGTTGTAGGGAGGTCATACAGGCACGTGGAGGCCACACACAATACTCAGCCTCATCAGGAGCACGCCCAGGCGTTGTAGGGAGGTCATACAGGCACGTGGAGGCCACACACAATACTCAGCCTCATCAGGAGCACGCCCAGGCGTTGTAGGGAGGTCATACAGGCACGTGGAAGCCACACAATACTGAGCCTCATCAGAAGCACGCCCAGGCGTTGTAGGGAGGTCATACAGGCACGTGGAGGCCACACACAATACTCAGCCTCATCAGGAGCACGCCCAGGCGTTGTAGGGAGGTCATACAGGCACGTGGAGGCCACAAACAATACTGAGCCTCATCAGGAGCATGCCCAGGCATTGTAGGAAGGTCATACAGGCACTTGGAGGCCACACACAATACTCAGCCTCATCAGGAGCATGCCCAGGCGTTGTAGGGAGGTCATACAGGCACTTGGAGGCCACACACAATACTCAGCCTCATCAGGAGCATGCCCAGGCGTTGTAGGGAGGTCATACAGGCAGATGGAGGCCACACACAATACTCAGCCTCATCAGGAGCTTGCCCAGGCGTTGTAGGCTGGTCATACAGGCACGTGGAGGCCACACACAATACTGAGCCTCATCAGGAGCATGCCCAGGCGTTGTAGGGAGGTCATACAGGCACGTGGAGGCCACACACAATACTCAGCCTCATCAGGAGGATGCCCAGGCGTTGTAGGGAGGTCATATAGACACGTGGAGGCCACACACAATACTCAGCCTCATCAGGAGCATGCCCAGGCGTTGTAGGGAGGTCATACAGGCACGTGGAGGCCACACACAATACTGAGCCTCATCAGGAGCATGTCCAGGCGTTGTAGGGAGGTCATACAGACACGTGGAGGCCACACACAATACTCAGTCTCATCAGGAGCATGTCCGGGCGTTGTAGGGAGGTCATACAGGCACGTGGAGGCCACACACAATACTCAGCCTCATCAGGAGCACGCCCAGGCGTTGTAGGGAGGTCATACAGGCACGTGGAGGCCACACACAATACTCAGCCTCATCAGGAGCACGCCCAGGCGTTGTAGGGAGGTCATACAGGCACGTGGAGGCCACACACAATACTCAGCCTCATCAGGAGCATGCCCAGGCGTTGTAGGGTGGTCATACAGGCACGTGGAGGCCACACACAATACCCAGCCTCATCAGGAGCATGCCCAGGCGTTGTAGGGAGGTCATACAGGCACGTGGAGGCCACACACAATACTCAGCCTCATCAGGAGCATGCCCAGGCGTTGTAGGGAGGTCATACAGGCACGTGGAGGCCACACACAATACTCAGCCTCATCAGGAGCATGCCCAGGCGTTGTAGGGAGGTCATACAGGCACGTGAAGGCCACACACAATACTCAGCCTCATCAGGAGCATGCCCAGGCATTGTAGGGGGGTCATACAGGCACGTGGAGGCCACACACAATACTCAGCCTCATCAGGAGCATGCCCAGGCGTTGTAGGGAGGTCATACAGGCACGTGGAGGCCACACACAATACTGAGCCTCATCAGGAGCATGCCCAGGCGTTGTAGGGAGGTCATACAGGCACGTGGAGGCCACACACAATACTGAGCCTCATCAGGAGCATGCCCAGGCATTGTAGGGGGGTTATACAGGCACGTGGAGGCCACACACAATACTCAGCCTCATCAGGAGCATGCCCGGGCGTTGTAGGGAGGTCATACAGGCACGTGGAGGCCACACACAATACTGAGCCTCATCAGGAGCATGCCCAGGCGTTGTAGGGAGGTCATACAGGCACGTGGAGGCCACACACAATACTCAGCCTCATCAGGAGGACGCCCAGGCATTGTAGGGAGGTCATACAGGCACGTGGATGCCACACACAATACTCAGCCTCATCAGGAGCATGCCCAGGCGTTGTAGGGAGGTCATACAGGCACGTGGAGGCCACACACAATACTGAGCCTCATCAGGAGCATGCCCAGGCGTTGTAGGGAGGTCATACAGGCACGTGGAGGCCACACACAATACTCAGCCTCATCAGGAGCACGCCCAGGCATTGTAGGGAGGTCATACAGGCACGTGGATGCCACACACAATACTCAGCCTCATCAGGAGCACGCCCAGGCGTTGTAGGGAGGTCATACAGGCACGTGGAGGCCACACACAATACTCAGCCTCATCAGGAGCACGCCCAGGCGTTGTAGGGAGGTCATACAGGCATGTGGAGGCCACACAATACTGAGCCTCATCAGAAGCACGCCCAGGCGTTGTAGGGAGGTCATACAGGCACGTGGAGGCCACACACAATACTCAGCCTCATCAGGAGCACGCACAGGCGTTGTAGGGAGGTCATACAGGCACGTGGAGGCCACACACAATACTGAGCCTCATCAGGAGCATGCCCAGGCGTTGTAGGGAGGTCATACAGGCACTTGGAGGCCACACACAATACTCAGCCTCATCAGGAGCATGCCCAGGCGTTGTAGGGAGGTCATACAGGCACTTCGAGGCCACACACAATACTCAGCCTCATCAGGAGCATGCCCAGGCGTTGTAGGGAGGTCATACAGGCAGGTGGAGGCCACACACAATACTCAGCCTCATCAGGAGCATGTCCGGGCGTTGTAGGGAGGTCATACAGGCACGTGGAGGCCACACACAATACTCAGCCTCATCAGGAGCACGCCCAGGCGTTGTAGGGAGGTCATACAGGCACGTGGAGGCCACACACAATACTCAGCCTCATCAGGAGCATGCCCAGGCGTTGTAGGGAGGTCATACAGGCACGTGGAGGCCACACACAATACTCAGCCTCATCAGGAGCATGCCCAGGCGTTGTAGGGAGGTCATACAGGCACGTGGAGGCCACACACAATACTCAGCCTCATCAGGAGCATGCCCAGGCGTTGTAGGGAGGTCATACAGGCACGTGGAGGCCACACACAATACTCAGCCTCATCAGGAGCATGCCCAGGCGTTGTAGGGAGGTCATACAGGCACGTGGAGGCCACACACAATACTCAGCCTCATCAGGAGCATGCCCAGGCGTTGTAGGGAGGTCATACAGGCACGTGGAGGCCACACACAATACTCAGCCTCATCAGGAGCATGCCCAGGCGTTGTAGGGAGGTCATACAGGCACGTGGAGGCCACACACAATAGTCAGCCTCATCAGGAGCATGCCCAGGCGTTGTAGGGAGGTCATACAGGCACGTGGAGGCCACACACAATACTGAGCCTCATCAGGAGCATGCCCAGGCGCTGTAGGGAGGTCATACAGGCATGTGGAGGCCACACACAATGCTCAGCCTCATCAGGAGCATGCCCAGGCGTTGTAGGGAGGTCATACAGGCACGTGGAGGCAACACACAATACTCAGCCTCATCAGGAGCATGCCCAGGCGTTGTAGGGAGGTCATACAGGCACGTGGAGGCCACACACAATACTCAGCCTCATCAGGAGCACGCCCAGGCGTTGTAGGGAGGTCATACAGGCACGTGGAGGCCACACACAATACTTAGCCTCATCAGGAGCACGCCCAGGCGTTGTAGGGAGGTCATACAGGCACGTGGAGGCCACACACAATACTGAGCCTCATCAGGAGCACGCCCAGGCGTTGTAGGGAGGTCATACAGGCACGTGGAGGCCACACAATACTGAGCCTCATCAGAAGCATGCCCAGGCGTTGTAGGGAGGTCATATAGGCACGTGGAGGCCACACACAATACTCAGCCTCATCAGGAGCACGCCCAGGCGTTGTAGGGAGGTCATACAGGCACGTGGAGGCCACACACAATACTGAGCCTCATCAGGAGCATGCCCAGGCGTTGTAGGGAGGTCATACAGGCACTTGAAGGCCACACACAATACTCAGCCTCATCAGGAGCATGCCCAGGCGTTGTAGGGAGGTCATACAGGCAGGTGGAGGCCACACACAATACTAAGCCTCATCAGGAGCTTGCCCAGGCGTTGTAGGTTGGTCATACAGGCACGTGGAGGCCACACACAATACTGAGCCTCATCAGGAGCATGCCCAGGCGTTGTAGGGAGGTCATACAGGCACGTGGAGGCCACACACAATACTCAGCCTCATCAGGAGCATGCCCAGGCGTTGTAGGGAGGTCATATAGACACGTGGAGGCCACACACAATACTCAGCCTAATCAGGAGCATGCCCAGGCGTTGTAGGGAGGTCATACAGGCACGTGGAGGCCACACACAATACTGAGCCTCATCAGGAGCATGTCCAGGCGTTGTAGGGAGGTCATACAGAAACGTGGAGGCCACACACAATACTCAGCCTCATCAGGAGCATGTTCGGGCGTTGTAGGGAGGTCATACAGGCACGTGGAGGCCACACACAATACTCAGCCTCATCAGGAGCACGCCTAGGCGTTGTACGGAGGTCATACAGGCACGTGGAGGCCACACACAATACTCAGCCTCATCAGGAGCACGCCCAGGCGTTGTAGGGAGGTCATACAGGCAAGTGGAGGCCACACACAATACTCAGCCTCATCAGGAGCACGCCCAGGCGTTGTAGGGAGGTCATACAGGCACGTGGAGGCCACACACAATACTCAGCATCATCAGGAGCATGCCCAGGCGTTGTAGGGAGGTCATACAGGCACGTGGAGGCCACACACAATACTCAGCCTCATCAGGAGCATGCCCGGGCGTTGTAGGGAGGTCATACAGGCACGTGGAGGCCACACACAATACTCAGCCTCATCAGGAGCATGCCCAGGCGTTGTAGGGAGGTCATACAGGCACGTGGAGGCCACACACAATACTCAGCCTCATCAGGAGCATGCCCGGGCGTTGTAGGGAGGTCATACAGGCACGTGGAGGCCACACACAATACTGAGCCTCATCAGGAGCATGTCCAGGCGTTGTAGGGAGGTCATACAGACACGTGGAGGCCACACACAATACTCAGCCTCATCAGGAGCATGTCCGGGCGTTGTAGGGAGGTCATACAGGCACGTGGAGGCCACACACAATACTCAGCCTCATCAGGAGCACGCCTAGGCATTGTACGGAGGTCATACAGGCACGTGGAGGCCACACACAATACTCAGCCTCATCAGGAGCACGCCCAGGCGTTGTAGGGAGGTCATACAGGCACGTGGAGGCCACACACAATACTCAGCCTCATCAGGAGCATGCCCAGGCGTTGTAGGGAGGTCATACAGGCACGTGGAGGCCACACACAATACTCAGCCTCATCAGGAGCATGCCCAGGCGTTGTAGGGAGGTCATACAGGCACGTGGAGGCCACACACAATACTCAGCCTCATCAGGAGCACGCCCAGGCGTTGTAGGGAGGTCATACAGGCACGTGGAGGCCACACACAATACTCAGCATCATCAGGAGCATGCCCAGGCGTTGTAGGGAGGTCATACAGGCACGTGGAGGCCACACACAATACTCAGCCTCATTAGGAGCATGCCCGGGCGTTGTAGGGAGGTCATACAGGCACGTGGAGGCCACACACAATACTCAGCCTCATCAGGAGCATGCCCAGGCGTTGTAGGGAGGTCATACAGGCACGTGGAGGCCACACACAATACTCAGCCTCATCAGGAGCATGCCCAGGCCTTGTAGGGAGGTCATACAGGAACGTGGAGGCCACACACAATACTCAGCCTCATCAGGAGCATGCCCGGGCGTTGTAGGGAGGTCATACAGGCACGTGGAGGCCACACACAATACTCAGCCTCATCAGGAGCATGCCCAGGCGTTGTAGGGAGGTCATACAGGCACGTGGAGGCCACACAAAAATACTCAGCCTCATCAGGAGCATGTCCAGGTGTTGTAGGGAGGTCATACAGGCACGTGGAGGCCACACACAATACTCAGCCTCATCAGGAGCATGCCCAGGCGTTGTAGGTTGGTCATACAGGCACGTGGAGGCCACACACAATACTGAGCCTCATCAGGAGCATGCCCAGGCGTTGTAGGGAGGTCATACAGGCACGTGGAGGCCACACACAATACTGAGCCTCATCAGGAGCATGCCCAGGCATTGTAGGGAGGTCATACAGGCACGTGGAGGCCACACACAATACTCAGCCTCATCAGGAGCATGCCCAGGCGTTGTAGGGAGGTCATTCAGGCACGTGGAGGCCACACACAATACTCATCCTCATCAAGAGCATGCCCAGGCGTTGTAGGGAGGTCATACAGGCACGTGGAGGCCACACACAATACTCAGCCTCATCAGGAGCATGTCCAGGCGTTGTAGGGAGGTCATAAAGGCACGTGGAGGCCACACACAATACTGAGCCTCATCAGGATCATGCCCAGGCGTTGTAGGGAGGTCATACAGGCAGGTGGAGGCCACACACAATACTCAGCCTCATCAGGAGCATGCCCAGGCGTTGTAGGGAGGTCATACAGGCACGTGGAGGCCACACACAATACTCAGCCTCATCAGGAGCATGCCCAGGCGTTGTAGGGAGGTCATACAGGCACGTGGAGGCCACACACTATACTGAGCCTCATCAGGAGCATGTCCAGGCGTTGTAGGGAGGTCATACAGACACGTGGAGGCCACACACAATACTCAGCCTCATCAGGAGCATGTCCGGGCGTTGTAGGGAGGTCATACAGGCACGTGGAGGCCACACACAATACTCAGCCTCATCAGGAGCACGCCCAGGCGTTGTACGGAGGTCATACAGGCACGTGGAGGCCACACACAATACTCAGCCTCATCAGGAGCACGCCCAGGCGTTGTAGGGAGGTCATACAGGCACGTGGAGGCCACACACAATACTCAGCCTCATCAGGAGCACGCCCACTCGTTGTAGGGAGGTCATACAGGCACGTGGAGGCCACACACAATACTCAGCCTCATCAGGAGCATGCCCAGGCGTTGTACGGAGGTCATACAGGCACGTGGAGGCCACACACAATACTCAGCCTCATCAGGAGCATGCCCAGGCCTTGTAGGGAGGTCATACAGGCACGTGGAGGCCACACACAATACTCAGCCTCATCAGGAGCATGCCCGGGCGTTGTAGGGAGGTCATACAGGCACGTGGAGGCCACACACAATACTCAGCCTCATCAGGAGCATGCCCAGGCGTTGTAGGGAGGTCATACAGGCACGTGGAGGCCACACACAATACTCAGCCTCATCAGGAGCATGTCCAGGTGTTGTAGGGAGGTCATACAGGCACGTGGAGGCCACACACAATACTCAGCCTCATCAGGAGCAAGCCCAGGCGTTGTAGGGAGGTCATACAGGCACGTGGAGGCCACACACAATACTGAGCCTCATCAGGAGCATGCCCAGGCATTGTAGGGAGGTCATACAGGCACGTGGAGGCCACACACAATACTCAGCCTCATCAGGAGCATGCCCAGGTGTTGTAGGGAGGTCATACAGGCACGTGGAGGCCACACACAATACTCAGCCTCATCAGGAGCATGCCCAGGCGTTGTAGGGAGGTCATTCAGGCACGTGGAGGCCACACACAATACTCATCCTCATCAAGAGCATGCCCAGGCGTTGTAGGGAGGTCATACAGGCACGTGGAGGCCACACACAATACTCAGCCTCATCAGGAGCATGTCCAGGCGTTGTAGGGAGGTCATAAAGGCACGTGGAGGCCACACACAATACTCAGCCTCATCAGGAGCATGTCCAGGTGTTGTAGGGAGGTCATACAGGCACGTGGAGGCCACACACAATACTCAGCCTCATCAGGAGCAAGCCCAGGCATTGTAGGGAGGTCATACAGGCACGTGGAGGCCACACACAATACTGAGCCTCATCAGGAGCATGCCCAGGCATTGTAGGGAGGTCATACAGGCACGTGGAGGCCACACACAATACTCAGCCTCATCAGGAGCATGCCCAGGTGTTGTAGGGAGGTCATACAGGCACGTGGAGGCCACACACAATACTCAGCCTCATCAGGAGCACGCCCACTCGTTGTAGGGAGGTCATACAGCCACGTGGAGGCCACACACAATACTCAGCCTCATCAGGAGCATGCCCAGGCCTTGTAGGGAGGTCATACAGGCACGTGGAGGCCACACACAATACTCAGCCTCATCAGGAGCATGCCCGGGCGTTGTAGGGAGGTCATACAGGCACGTGGAGGCCACACACAATACTCAGCCTCATCAGGAGCATGCCCAGGCGTTGTAGGGAGGTCATACAGGCACGTGGAGGCCACACACAATACTCAGCCTCATCAGGAGCATGTCCAGGTGTTGTAGGGAGGTCATACAGGCACGTGGAGGCCACACACAATACTCAGCCTCATCAGGAGCAAGCCCAGGCGTTGTAGGGAGGTCATACAGGCACGTGGAGGCCACACACAATACTGAGCCTCATCAGGAGCATGCCCAGGCATTGTAGGGAGGTCATACAGGCACGTGGAGGCCACACACAATACTCAGCCTCATCAGGAGCATGCCCAGGTGTTGTAGGGAGGTCATACAGGCACGTGGAGGCCACACACAATACTCAGCCTCATCAGGAGCATGCCCAGGCGTTGTAGGGAGGTCATTCAGGCACGTGGAGGCCACACACAATACTCATCCTCATCAAGAGCATGCCCAGGCGTTGTAGGGAGGTCATACAGGCACGTGGAGGCCACACACAATACTCAGCCTCATCAGGAGCATGTCCAGGCGTTGTAGGGAGGTCATAAAGGCACGTGGAGGCCACACACAATACTCAGCCTCATCAGGAGCATGTCCAGGTGTTGTAGGGAGGTCATACAGGCACGTGGAGGCCACACACAATACTCAGCCTCATCAGGAGCAAGCCCAGGCGTTGTAGGGAGGTCATACAGGCACGTGGAGGCCACACACAATACTGAGCCTCATCAGGAGCATGCCCAGGCATTGTAGGGAGGTCATACAGGCACGTGGAGGCCACACACAATACTCAGCCTCATCAGGAGCATGCCCAGGTGTTGTAGGGAGGTCATACAGGCACGTGGAGGCCACACACAATACTCAGCCTCATCAGGAGCATGCCCAGGCGTTGTAGGGAGGTCATTCAGGCACGTGGAGGCCACACACAATACTCATCCTCATCAAGAGCATGCCCAGGCGTTGTAGGGAGGTCATACAGGCACGTGGAGGCCACACACAATACTCAGCCTCATCAGGAGCATGTCCAGGCGTTGTAGGGAGGTCATAAAGGCACGTGGAGGCCACACACAATACTGAGCCTCATCAGGATCATGCCCAGGCGTTGTAGGGAGGTCATACAGGCAGGTGGAGGCCACACACAATACTCAGCCTCATCAGGAGCATGCCCAGGCGTTGTAGGGAGGTCATTCAGGCACGTGGAGGCCACACACAATACTCATCCTCATCAAGAGCATGCCCAGGCGTTGTAGGGAGGTCATACAGGCACGTGGAGGCCACACACAATACTCAGCCTCATCAGGAGCATGTCCAGGCGTTGTAGGGAGGTCATAAAGGCACGTGGAGGCCACACACAATACTGAGCCTCATCAGGATCATGCCCAGGCGTTGTAGGGAGGTCATAGAGGCACGTGGAGGCCACACACAATACCCAGCCTCATCAGGAGCATGCCCAGGCGTTGTAGGGAGGTCATACAGGCACGTGGAGGCCACACACAATACTCAACCTCATCAGGAGCATGCCCAGGCGTTGTAGGGAGGTCATACAGGCACGTGGAGGCCACACACAATACTCAGCCTCATCAGGAGCAAGCCCAGGCGTTGTAGGGAGGTCATACAGGCACGTGGAGGCCACACACAATACTCAGCCTCATCAGGAGCACGCCCAGGCGTTGTAGGGAGGTCATACAGGCACGTGGAGGCCACACACAATACTCAGCCTCATCAGGAGCACGCCCAGGCGTTGTAGGGAGGTCATACAGGCACGTGGAGGCCACACACAATACTCAGCCTCATCAGGAGCATGCCCAGGCATTGTAGGGAGGTCATACAGGCACGTGGAGGCCACACACAATACTCAGCCTCATCAGGAGCATGCCCAGGCGTTGTAGGGAGGTCATACAGGCACGTGAAGGCCACACACAATACTCAGCCTCATCAGGAGCACGCCCAGGTGTTGTAGGGAGGTCATACAGGCACGTGGAGGCCACACACAATACTCAGCCTCATCAGGAGCACGCCCAGGTGTTGTAGGGAGGTCATACAGGCACGTGGAGGCCACACACAATACTCAGCCTCATCAGGAGCATGCCCAGGCATTGTAGGGAGGTCATACAGGCACGTGGAGGCCACACACAATACTCAGCCTCATCAGGAGCATGCCCAGGCGTTGTAGGGAGGTCATACAGGCACATGAAGGCCACACACAATACTCAGCCTCATCAGGAGCATGCCCAGGCGTTGTAGGGGGGTCATACAGGCACGTGGAGGCCACACACAATACTCAGCCTCATCAGGAGCATGCCCAGGCGTTGTAGGGAGGTCATACAGGCACGTGGAGGCCACACACAATACTGAGCCTCATCAGGAGCATGCCCAGGCGTTGTAGGGAGGTCATACAGGCACGTGGAGGCCACACACAATACTGTGCCTCATCAGGAGCATGCCCAGGCATTGTAGGGGGGTCATACAGGCACGTGGAGGCCACACACAATACTCAGCCTCATCAGGAGCATGCCCAGGCGTTGTAGGGAGGTCATACAGGCACGTGGAGGCCACACACAATACTGAGCCTCATCAGGAGCATGCCCAGGCGTTGTAGGGAGGTCATACAGGCACGTGGAGGCCACACACAATACTCAGCCTCATCAGGAGCATGCCCAGGCGTTGTAGGGAGGTCATACAGGCACGTGGAGGCCACACACAATACTCAGCCGCATCAGGAGCATGCCCAGGCGTTGTAGGGGGGTCATACAGGCACGTGGAGGCCACACACAATACTCAGCCTCATCAGGAGCATGCCCAGGCGTTGTAGGGGGGTCATACAGGCACGTGGAGGCCACACACAATACTCAGCCTCATCAGGAGCATGCCCAGGCGTTGTAGGGAGGACATACAGGCACGTGGAGGCCACACACAATACTCAGCCTCATCAGGAGCACGCCCAGGCGTTGTAGGGAGGTCATACAGGCACGTGGAGGCCACACACAATACTCAGCCTCATCAGGATCATGCCCGGGCGTTGTAGGGAGGTCATACAGGCACTTGGAGGCCACACACAATACTCAGCCTCATCAGGAGCATGCCCGCGCGTTGTAGGGAGGTCATACAGGCACGTGGAGGCCACACATAATACTCAGCCTCATCAGGAGCACGCCCAGGCGTTGTAGGGAGGTCATACAGGCACGTGGAGTCCACACACAATACTCAGCCTCATCAGGAGCATGCCCAGGCGTTGTAGGGAGGTCATACAGGCACGTGGAGGCCACACACAATACTCAGCCTCATCAGGAGCACGCCCAGGCGTTGTAGGGAGGTCATACAGGCACGTGGAGGCCACACACAATACTCAGCCTCATCAGGAGCATGCCCAGGCGTTGTAGGGAGGTCATACAGGCACTTGGAGGCCACACACAATACTCAGCCTCATCAGGAGCATGCCCAGGCGTTGTAGGGAGGTCATACAGGCACGTGGAGGCCACACACAATACTCAGCCTCATCAGGAGCACGCCCAGGCGTTGTAGGGAGGTCATACAGGCACGTGCAGGCCACACACAATACTCAGCCTCATCAGGAGCACGCCCAGGCGTTGTAGGGAGGTCATACAGGCACGTGGAGGCCACACACAATACTCAGCCTCATCAGGAGCACGCCCAGGCGTTGTAGGGAGGTCATACAGGCACGTGGATGCCACACACAATACTCAGCCTCATCAGGAGCATGCCCAGGCGTTGTAGGGAGGTCATACAGGCACGTGGAGGCCACACACAATACTCAGCCTCATCAGGAGCATGCCCAGGCGTTGTAGGGAGGTCATACAGGCACGTGAAGGCCACACACAATACTCAGCCTCATCAGGAGCATGCCCAGGCGTTGTAGGGGGGTCATACAGGCACGTGGAGGCCACACACAATACTCAGCCTCATCAGGAGCATGCCCAGGCGTTGTAGGGAGGTCATACAGGCACGTGGAGGCCACACACAATACTGAGCCTCATCAGGAGCATGCCCAGGCGTTGTAGGGAGGTCTTACAGGCACGTGGAGGCCACACACAATACTGTGCCTCATCAGGAGCATGCCCAGGCATTGTAGGGGGGTCATACAGGCACGTGGAGGCCACACACAATACTCAGCCTCATCAGGAGCATGCCCAGGCGTTGTAGGGAGGTCATACAGGCACGTGGAGGCCACACACAATACTGAGCCTCATCAGGAGCATGCCCAGGCGTTGTAGGGAGATCATACAGGCACGTGGAGGCCACACACAATACTCAGCCTCATCAGGAGCATGCCCAGGCGTCGTAGGGAGGTCATAAAGGCACGTGGAGGCCACACACAATACTCAGCCGCATCAGGAGCATGCCCAGGCGTCGTAGGGGGGTCATACAGGCACGTGGAGGCCACACACAATACTCAGCCTCATCAGGAGCATGCCCAGGCGTTGTAGGGGGGTCATACAGGCACGTGGAGGCCACACAATACTCAGTCTCATCAGGAGCACGCCCAGGCGTTGTAGAGAGGTCATACAGGCACGTGGAGGCCACACACAATACTCAGCCTCATCAGGAGCACGCCCAGGCGTTGTAGGGAGGTCATACAGGCACGTGGAGGCCACACACAATACTCAGCCTCATCAGGATCATGCCCGGGCGTTGTAGGGAGGTCATACAGGCACTTGGAGGCCACACACAATACTCAGCCTCATCAGGAGCATGCCCGGGCGTTGTAGGGAGGTTATACAGGCACGTGGAGGCCACACATAATACTCAGCCTCATCAGGAGCACGCCCAGGCGTTGTAGGGAGGTCATACAGGCACGTGGAGTCCACACACAATACTCAGCCTCATCAGGAGCATGCCCAGGCGTTGTAGGGAGGTCATACAGGCACGTGGAGGCCACACACAATACTCAGCCTCATCAGGAGCACGCCCAGGCGTTTTAGGGAGGTCATACAGGCGCGTGGAGGCCACACACAATACTCAGCCTCATCAGGAGCACGCCCAGGCGTTGTAGGGAGGTCATACAGGCACTTGGAGGCCACACACAATACTCAGCCTCATCAGGAGCATGCCCAGGTGTTGTAGGGAGGTCATACAGGCACGTGGAGGCCACACACAATACTGAGCCTCATCAGGAGCATGCCCAGGCGTGGTAGGGAGGTCATACAGGCACGTGGAGGCCACACACAATACTGAGCCTCATCAGGAGCATGCCCAGGCGTTGTAGGGAGGTCATACAGGCACTTGGAGGCCACACACAATACTCAGCCTCATCAGGAGCATGCCCAGGCGTTGTAGGGAGGTCATACAGGCAGGTGGAGGCCACACACAATACTCAGCCTCATCAGGAGCATACCCAGGCGTTGTAGGTTGGTCATACAGGCACGTGGAGGCCACACACAATACTGAGCCTCATCAGGAGCATGCCCAGGCGTTGTAGGGAGGTCATACAGGCACGTGGAGGCCACACACAATACTCAGCCTCATCAGGAGCATGCCCAGGCGTTGTAGGGAGGTCATACAGACACGTGGACGCCACACACAATACTGAGCCTCATCAGGAGCATGTCCAGGCGTTGTAGGGAGGTCATACAGACACGTGGAGGCCACACACAATACTCAGCCTCATCAGGAGCATGTCCGGGCGTTGTAGGGAGGTCATACAGGCACGTGGAGGCCACACACAATACTCAGCCTCATCAGGAGCACGCCCAGGCGTTGCAGGGAGGTCATACAGGCACGTGGAGGCCACACACAATACTCAGCCTCATCAGGATCACGCCCAGGCGTTGTAGGGAGGTCATACAGGCACGTGGAGGCCACACACAATACTCAGCCTCATCAGGAGCACGCCCAGGCGTTGTAGGGAGGTCATACAGGCATGTGGAGGCCACACACAATACTCAGCCTCATCAGGAGCACGCCCAGGCGTTGTAGGGAGGTCATACAGGCACGTTGAGGCCACACACAATACTCAGCCTCATCAGGAGCACGCCGAGGCGTTGTAGGGAGGTCATACAGGCACGTGGAGGCCACACACAATACTCAGCCTCATCAGGAGCACGCACAGGCGTTGTAGGGAGGTCATACAGGCACGTGGAGGCCACACACAATACTGAGCCTCATCAGGAGCATGCCCAGGCGTTGTAGGGAGGTCATACATGCACTTGGAGGCCACACACAATACTCAGCCTCATCAGGAGCATGCCCAGGCGTTGTAGGGAGGTCATACAGGCACTTGGAGGCCACACACAATACTCAGCCTCATCAGGAGCATGCCCAGGCGTTGTAGGGAGGTCATACAGGCAGGTGGAGGCCACACACAATACTCAGCCTCATCAGGAGCATGCCCAGGCGTTGTAGGTTGGTCATACAGGCACGTGGAGGCCACACACAATACTGAGCCTCATCAGGAGCATGCCCAGGCGTTGTAGGGAGGTCATACAGACACGTGGACGCCACACACAATACTGAGCCTCATCAGGAGCATGCCCAGGCATTGTAGGGAGGTCATACAGACACGTGGAGGCCACACACAATACTGAGCCTCATCAGGAGCATGTCCAGGCGTTGTAGGGAGGTCATACAGACACGTGGAGGCCACACACAATACTCAGCCTCATCAGGAGCATGCCCAGGCGTTGTAGGGAGGTCATACAGGCACGTGGAGGCCACACACAATACTCAGCCTCATCAGGAGCATGTCCAGGCGTTGTAGGGAGGTCATACAGGCACGTGGAGGCCACACACAATACTCAGACTCATCAGGAGCATGACCAGGCGTTGTAGGGAGGTCATACAGGCACGTGGAGGCCACACACAATACTCAGCCTCATCAGGAGCATGCCCAGGCGTTGTAGGGAGGTCATACAGGCACGTGGAGGCCACACACAATACTCAGCCTCATCAGGAGCACGCCCAGGCGTTGTATGGAGGTCATACAGGCACGTGGAGGCCACACACAATACTCAGCCTCATCAGGAGCATGCCCAGGCCTTGTAGGGAGGTCATACAGGCACGTGGAAGCCACACACAATACTCAGCCTCATCAGGAGCATGCCCAGGCGTTGTAGGGAGGTCATACAGGCACGTGGAGGCCACACACAATACTCAGCCTCATCAGGAGCATGCCCAGGCGTTGTAGGGAGGTCATACAGGCACTTGGAGGCCACACACAATACTCAGCCTCATCAGGAGCATGCCCAGGCGTTGTAGGGAGGTCATACAGGCACGTGGAGGCCACACACAATACTCAGCCTCATCAGGAGCATGCCCAGGCGTTGTAGGGAGGTCATACAGGCACGTGGAGGCCACACACAATACTCAGCCTCATCAGGAGCACGCCCAGGCGTTGTAGGGAGGTCATACAGGCACGTGGAGGCCACACACAATACTCAGCCTCATCAGGAGCACGCCCAGGCATTGTAGGGAGGTCATACAGGCACGTGGAGGCCACACACAATACTCAGCCTCATCAGGAGCATGCACGGGCGTTGTAGGGAGGTCATACAAGCACGTGGAGGCCACACAATACTGAGCCTCATCAGAAGCACGCCCAGGCGTTGTAGGGAGGTCATACAGGCACGTGGAGGCCACACACAATACTCAGCCTCATCAGGAGCACGCTCAGGCGTTGTAGGGAGGTCATACAGGCACGTGGAGGCCACACACAATACTGAGCCTCATCAGGAGCATGCCCAGGCGTTGTAGGGAGGTCATACAGGCACTTGGAGGCCACACACAATACTCAGCCTCATCAGGAGCATGCCCAGGCGTTGTAGGGAGGTCATACAGGCAGGTGGAGGCCACACACAATACTCAGCCTCATCAGGAGCATGCCCAGGCGTTGTAGGTTGGTCATACAGGCACGTGGAGGTCACACACAATACTGTGCCTCATCAGGAGCATGCCCAGGCGTTGTAGGGAGGTCATACAGACACGTGGAGGCCACACACAATACTCAGCCTCATCAGGAGCATGCCCAGGCGTTGTAGGGAGGTCATACAGGCACGTGGAGGCCACACACAATACTCAGCCTCATCAGGAGCATTCCCAGGCGTTGTAGGGAGGTCATACAGGCACGTGGAGGCCACACACAATACTCAGCCTCATCAGGAGCACGCCCAGGCGTTGTAGGGAGGTCATACAGGCACGTGGAGGCCACACACAATACTCAGCCTCATCAGGAGCACGCCCAGGCGTTGTAGGGAGGTCATACAGGCACGTTGAGGCCACACACAATACTCAGCCTCATCAGGAGCACGCCCAGGCGTTGTAGGGAGGTCATACAGGCACGTGGAGGCCACACAATACTGAGCCTCATCAGAAGCACGCCCAGGCGTTGTAGGGAGGTCATACAGGCACGTGGAGGCCACACACAATACTCAGCCTCATCAGGAGCACGCACAGGCGTTGTAGGGAGGTCATACAGGCACGTGGAGGCCACACACAATACTGAGCCTCATCAGGAGCATGCCCAGGCGTTGTAGGGAGGTCATACATGCACTTGGAGGCCACACACAATACTCAGCCTCATCAGGAGCATGCCCAGGCGTTGTAGGGAGGTCATACAGGCACTTGGAGGCCACACACAATACTCAGCCTCATCAGGAGCACGCCCAGGCGTTGTAGGTTGGTCATACAGGCACGTGGAGGCCACACACAATACTGAGCCTCATCAGGAGCATGCCCAGGCGTTGTAGGGAGGTCATACAGACACGTGGACGCCACACACAATACTGAGCCTCATCAGGAGCATGCCCAGGCATTGTAGGGAGGTCATACAGACATGTGGAGGCCACACACAATACTGAGCCTCATCAGCAGCATGTCCAGGCGTTGTAGGGAGGTCATACAGACACGTGGAGGCCACACACAATACTCAGCCTCATCAGGAGCATGCCCAGGCGTTGTAGGGAGGTCATACAGGCACGTGGAGGCCACACACAATACTCAGCCTCATCAGGAGCATGCCCAGGCGTTGTAGGGAGGTCATACAGGCACGTGGAGGCCACACACAATACTCAGCCTCATCAGGAGCATGCCCAGGCCTTGTAGGGAGGTCATACAGGCACGTGGAGGCCACACACAATACTCAGCCTCATCAGGAGCATGCCCAGGCGTTGTAGGGAGGTCATACAGGCACGTGGAGGCCACACACAATACTCAGCCTCATCAGGAGCATGCCCAGGCGTTGTAGGGAGGTCATACAGGCACTTGGAGGCCACACACAATACTCAGCCTCATCAGGAGCATGCCCAGGCGTTGTAGGGAGGTCATACAGGCACGTGGAGGCCACACACAATACTCAGCCTCATCAGGAGCATGCCCAGGCGTTGTAGGGAGGTCATACAGGCACGTGGAGGCCACACACAATACTCAGCCTCATCAGGAGCACGCCCAGGCGTTGTAGGGAGGTCATACAGGCACGTGGAGGCCACACACAATACTCAGCCTCATCAGGAGCACGCCCAGGCATTGTAGGGAGGTCATACAGGCACGTGGAGGCCACACACAATACTCAGCCTCATCAGGAGCATGCCCGGGCGTTGTAGGGAGGTCATACAAGCACGTGGAGGCCACACAATACTGAGCCTCATCAGAAGCACGCCCAGGCGTTGTAGGGAGGTCATACAGGCACGTGGAGGCCACACACAATACTCAGCCTCATCAGGAGCACGCCCAGGCGTTGTAGGGAGGTCATACAGGCACGTGGAGGCCACACACAATACTGAGCCTCATCAGGAGCATGCCCAGGCGTTGTAGGGAGGTCATACAGGCACTTGGAGGCCACACACAATACTCAGCCTCATCAGGAGCATGTCCAGGCATTGTAGGGAGGTCATACAGGCACTTGGAGGCCACACACAATACTCAGCCTCATCAGGAGCATGCCCAGGCGTTGTAGGGAGGTCATACAGGTAGGTGGAGGCCACACACAATACTCAGCCTCATCAGGAGCATGCCCAGGCGTTGTAGGTTGGTCATACAGGCACGTGGAGGTCACACACAATACTGTGCCTCATCAGGAGCATGCCCAGGCATTGTAGGGAGGTCATACAGACACGTGGAGGCCACACACAATACTCAGCCTCATCAGGAGCATGCCCAGGCGTTGTAGGGAGGTCATAGAGACACGTGGAGGCGACACACAATACTCAGCCTCATCAGGAGCATGCCCAGGCGTTGTAGGGAGGTCATACAGGCACGTGGAGGCCACACACAATACTGAGCCTCATCAGGAGCATGTCCAGGCGTTGTAGGGAGGTCATACAGACACGTGGAGGCCACACACAATACTCAGCCTCATCAGGAGCATGTCCGGGCGTTGTAGGGAGGTCATACAGGCACGTGGAGGCCACACACAATACTCAGCCTCATCAGGAGCACGCCCAGGCATTGTAGGGAGGTCATACAGGCACGTGGAGGCCACACACAATACTCAGCCTCATCAGGAGCACGCCCAGGCGTTGTAGGGAGGTCATACAGGCACGTGGAGGCCACACACAATACTCAGCCTCATCAGGAGCATGCCCAGGCGTTGTAGGGAGGTCATACAGGCACGTGGAGGCCACACACAATACTAAGCCTCATCAGGAGCATGCCCAGGCGTTGTAGGGAGGTCATACAGGCACGTGGAGGCCACTCACAATACTGAGCCTCATCAGGAGCATGCCCAGGCGTTGTATGGAGGTCATTCAGGCACGTGGAGGCCACACACAATACTCATCCTCATTAGGAGCATGCCCAGGCGTTGTAGGGAGGTCATACAGGCACTTGGAGGCCACACACAATACTCAGCCTCATCAGGAGCATGCCCAGGCGTTGTAGGGAGGTCATACAGGCACGTGGAGGCCACACACAATACTCAGCCTCATCAGGAGCATTCCCAGGCGTTGTAGGGAGGTCATACAGGCACGTGGAGGCCACAGACAATACTCAGCCTCATCAGGAGCACGCCCAGGCGTTGTAGGGAGGTCATACAGGCACGTGGAGGCCACACACAATACTCAGCCTCATCAGGAGCACGCCCAGGCGTTGTAGGGAGGTCATACAGGCACGTTGAGGCCACACACAATACTCAGCCTCATCAGGAGCACGCCCAGGCGTTGTAGGGACTTCATACAGGCACGTGGAGGCCACACAATACTGAGCCTCATCAGAAGCACGCCCAGGCGTTGTAGGGAGGTCATACAGGCACTTGGAGGCCACACACAATACTCAGCCTCATCAGGAGCACGCACAGGCGTTGTAGGGAGGTCATACAGGCACGTGGAGGCCACACACAATACTCAGCCTCATCAGGAGCATGCCCAGGCGTTGTAGGGAGGTCATACAGGCACTTGGAGGCCACACACAATACTCAGCCTCATCAGGAGCATGCCCAGGCGTTGTAGGGAGGTCATACAGGCAGGTGGAGGCCACACACAATACTCAGCCTCATCAGGAGCATGCCCAGGCGTTGTAGGTTGGTCATACAGGCACGTGGAGGCCACACACAATACTGAGCCTCATCAGGAGCATGCCCAGGCGTTGTAGGGAGGTTATACAGACACGTGGACGCCACACACAATACTGAGCCTCATCAGGAGCATGCCCAGGCATTGTAGGGAGGTCATACAGACACGTGGAGGCCACACACAATACTGAGCCTCATCAGGAGCATGTCCAGGCGTTGTAGGGAGGTCATACAGACACGTGGTTGCCACACACAATACTCAGCCTCATCAGGAGCATGCCCAGGCGTTGTAGGGAGGTCATACAGGCACTTGGAGGCCACACACAATACTCAGCCTCATCAGGAGCATGCCCAGGCGTTGTAGGGAGGTCATACAGGCACGTGGAGGCCACACACAATACTCAGCCTCATCAGGAGCATGACCAGGCGTTGTAGGGAGGTCATACAGGCACGTGGAGGCCACACACAATACTCAGCCTCATCAGGAGCATGCCCAGGCGTTGTAGGGAGGTCATACAGGCACGTGGAGGCCACACACAATACTCAGCCTCATCAGGAGCACGCCCAGGCGTTGTATGGAGGTCATACAGGCACGTGGAGGCCACACACAATACTCAGCCTCATCAGGAGCATGCCCAGGCCTTGTAGGGAGGTCATACAGGCACGTGGAGGCCACACACAATACTCAGCCTCATCAGGAGCATGCCCAGGCGTTGTAGGGAGGTCATACAGGCACGTGGAGGCCACACACAATACTCAGCCTCATCAGGAGCATGCCCAGGCGTTGTAGGGAGGTCATACAGGCACTTGGAGGCCACACACAATACTCAGCCTCATCAGGAGCATGCCCAGGCGTTGTAGGGAGGTCATACAGGCACGTGGAGGCCACACACAATACTCAGCCTCATCAGGAGCATGCCCAGGCGTTGTAGGGAGGTCATACAGGCACGTGGAGGCCACACACAATACTCAGCCTCATCAGGAGCACGCCCAGGCGTTGTAGGGAGGTCATACAGGCACGTGGAGGCCACACACAATACTCAGCCTCATCAGGAGCACGCCCAGGCATTGTAGGGAGGTCATACAGGCACGTGGAGGCCACACACAATACTCAGCCTCATCAGGAGCATGCCCGGGCGTTGTAGGGAGGTCATACAAGCACGTGGAGGCCACACAATACTGAGCCTCATCAGAAGCACGCCCAGGCGTTGTAGGGAGGTCATACAGGCACGTGGAGGCCACACACAATACTCAGCCTCATCAGGAGCACGCCCAGGCGTTGTAGGGAGGTCATACAGGCACGTGGAGGCCACACACAATACTGAGCCTCATCAGGAGCATGCCCAGGCGTTGTAGGGAGGTCATACAGGCACTTGGAGGCCACACACAATACTCAGCCTCATCAGGAGCATGCCCGGGCATTGTAGGGAGGTCATACAGGCACGTGGAGGCCACACACAATACTCAGCCTCATCAGGAGCACGCCCAGGCGTTGTAGGGAGGTCATACAGGCACGTGGAGGCCACACACAATACTCAGCCTCATCAGGAGCATGCCCAGGCATTGTAGGGAGGTCATACAGGCACGTGGAGGCCACACACAATACTCAGCCTCATCAGGAGCACGCCCAGGCGTTGTAGGGAGGTCATACAGGCACGTGGAGGCCACACACAATACTCAGCCTCATCAGGAGCACGCCCAGGCGTTATAGGGAGGTCATACAGGCACTTGGAGGCCACACACAATACTCAGCCTCATCAGGAGCATGCCCAGGCGTTGTAGGGAGGTCATACAGGCACGTGGAGGCCACACACAATACTGAGCCTCATCAGGAGCATGCCCAGGCGTTGTAGGGAGGTCATACAGGCACGTGGAGGCCACACACAATACTGAGCCTCATCAGGAGCATGCCCAGGCGTTGTAGGGAGGTCATACAGGCACGTGGAGGCCACACACAATACTCAGCATCATCAGGAGCATGTCCAGGTGTTGTAGGGAGGTCATACAGGCACGTCGAGGCCACACACAATACTCAGCCTCATCAGGAGCATGCCCAGGCGTTGTAGGGAGGTCATACAGGCACGTGGAGGCCACACACAATACTCAGCCTCATCAGGAGCATGCCCAGGCATTGTAGGGAGGTCATACAGGCACGTGGAGGCCACACACAATACTCAGCCTCATCAGGAGCATGCCCAGGCGTTGTAGGGAGGTCATTCAGGCACGTGGAGGCCACACACAATACTCATCCTCATCAGGAGTATGCCCAGGCATTGTAGGGAGGTCATACAGGCACGTAGAGGCCACACACAATACTCAGCCTCATCAGGAGCATGCCCAGGCGTTGTAGGGAGGTCATACAGGCAGGTGGAGGCCACACACAATACTCAGCCTCATCAGGAGCACGCCCAGGCGTTGTAGGGAGGTCATACAGGCACGTGGAGGCCACACACAATACTCAGCCTCATCAGGAGCATGCCCAGGCGTTGTAGGGAGGTCATACAGGCACGTGGAGGCCACACACAATACTCAGCCTCATCAGGAGCATGCCCAGGCGTTGTAGGGAGGTCATACAGGCACTTGGAGGCCACACACAATACTCAGACTCATCAGGAGCATGCCCAGGCGTTGTAGGGAGGTCATACAGGCACGTGGAGGCCACACACAATACTCAGCCTCATCAGGAGCATGCCCAGGTGTTGTAGGGAGGTCATACAGGCACGTGGAGGCCACACACAATACTCAGCCTCATCAGGAGCACGCCCAGGCGTTGTAGGGAGGTCATACAGGCACGTGGAGGCCACACACAATACTCAGCCTCATCAGGAGCACGCCCAGGCGTTATAGGGAGGTCATACAGGCACGTGGAGGCCACACAATACTGAGCCTCATCAGAAGCATGCCCAGGCGTTGTAGGGAGGTCATACAGGCACGTGGAGGCCACACACAATACTCAGCCTCATCAGGAGCACGCCTAGGCGTTGTAGGGAGGTCATACAGGCACGTGGAGGCCACACACAATACTGAGCCTCATCAGGAGCATGCCCAGGCGTTGTAGGGAGGTCATACAGGCACTTGGAGGCCACACACAATACTCAGCCTCATCAGGAGCATGCCCAGGCGTTGTAGGGAGGTCATACAGGCACTAGGAGGCCACACACAATACTCAGCCTCATCAGGAGCATGCCCAGGCGTTGTAGGGAGGTCATACAGGCAGGTGGAGGCCACACACAATACTCAGCCTCATCAGGAGCATGCCCAGGCGTTGTAGGTTGGTCATACAGGCACTTGGAGGCCACACACAATACTGAGCCTCATCAGGAGCATGCCCAGGCGTTATAGGGAGGTCATACAGGCACGTGGAGGCCACACACAATACTCAGCCTCATCAGGAGCATGACCAGGCGTTGTAGGGAGGTCATACAGACACGTGGAGGCCACACACAATACTCAGCCTCATCAGGAGCATGTCCGGGCGTTGTAGGGAGGTCATACAGGCACGTGGAGGCCACACACAATACTCGGCCTCATCAGGAGCATGCCCAGGCGTTGTAGGGAGGTCATACAGGCACGTGGAGGCCACACACAATACTCAGCCTCATCAGGAGCACGCCCAGGCGTTGTAGGGAGGTCATACAGGCACGTGGAGGCCACACACAATACTCAGCCTCATCAGGAGCACGCCCAGGCGTTGTAGGGAGGTCATACAGGCACGTGGAGGCCACACACAATACTCAGCCTCATCAGGAGCATGCCCAGGCCTTGTAGGGAGGTCATACAGGCACGTGGAGGCCACACACAATACTCAGCCTCATCAGGAGCACGCCCAGGCCTTGTAGGGAGGTCATACAGGCACGTGGAGGCCACACACAATACTCAGCCTCATCAGGAGCACGCCCAGGCGTTGTAGGGAGGTCATACAGGCACGTTGAGGCCACACACAATACTCAGCATCATCAGGAGCACGCCCAGGCCTTGTAGGGAGGTCATACAGGCACGTGGAGGCCACACTCAATACTCAGCCTCATCAGGAGCACGCCCAGGCGTTGTAGGGAGGTCATACAGGCACGTGGAGGCCACACACAATACTCAGCCTCATCAGGAGCACGCCCGGGCGTTGTAGGGAGGTCATACAGGCACGTGGAGGCCACACACAATACTCAGCCTCATCAGGAGCATGCCCAGGCGTTGTAGGGAGGTCATACAGGCACGTGGAGGCCACACACAATACTCAGCCTCATCAGGAGCATGTCCGGGCGTTGTAGGGAGGTCATACAGGCACGTGGAGGCCACACACAATACTCAGCCTCATCAGGAGCACGTCCGGGCGTTGTAGGGAGGTCATACAGGCACGTGGAGGCCACACACTATACTCAGCCTCACCAGGAGCATGCCCAGGCGTTGTAGGGAGGTCATACAGGCACGTGGAGGCCACACACAATACTCAGCCTCATCAGGAGCATGCCCAGGCGTTGTAGGGAGGTCATACAGGCACGTGGAGGCCACACACAATACTCAGCCTCATCAGGAGCACGCCCGGGCGTTGTAGGGAGGTCATACAGGCACGTGGAGGCCACACACAATACTCAGCCTCATCAGGAGCACGCCCAGGCGTTGTAGGGAGGTCATACAGGCACGTGGAGGCTACACACAATACTCAGCCTCATCAGGAGCACGCCCAGGCGTTGTAGGGAGGTCATACAGGCACGTGGAGGCCACACACAATACTCACCATCATCAGGAGCACGCCCAGGCCTTGTAGGGAGGTCATACAGGCACGTGGAGGCCACACACAATACTCAGCCTCATCAGGAGCACGCCCAGGCGTTGTAGGGAGGTCATACAGGCACGTGGAGGCCACACACAATACTCAGCCTCATCAGGAGCACGCCCGGGCGTTGTAGGGAGGTCATACAGGCACGTGGAGGCCACACACAATACTCAGCCTCATCAGGAGCATGCCCAGGCGTTGTAGGGAGGTCATACAGGCACGTGGAGGCCACACACAATACTCAGCCTCATCAGGAGCACGTCCAGGTGTTGTAGGGAGGTCATACAGGCACGTGGAGGCCACACACAATACTCAGCCTCATCAGGAGCACGCCCAGGCGATGTAGGGAGGTCATACAGACACGTGGAGGCCACACACAATACTCACCCTCATCAGGAGCATGCCCAGGCATTGTAGGGAGGTCATACAGGCACGTGGAGGCCACACACAATACTCACCCTCATCAGGAGCATGCCCAGGCATTGTAGGGAGGTCATACAGGCACGTGGAGGCCACACACAATACTCAGCCTCATCAGGAGCATGCCCAGGCGTTGTAGGGAGGTCATTCAGGCATGTGGAGGCCACACACAATACTCAGCCTCATCAGGAGCATGCCCAGGCGTTGTAGGGAGGTCATACAGGCATGTGGAGGCCACACACAATACTCAGCCTCATCAGGAGCATGCCCAGGCGTTGTAGGGAGGTCATACAGGCACGTGGAGGCCACACACAATACTCAGCCTCATCAGGAGCATGCCCAGGCGTTGTAGGGAGGTCATACAGGCACGTGGAGGCCACACACAATACTCAGCCTCATCAGGAGCATGCCCAGGCGTTGTAGGGAGGTCATACAGGCATGTGGAGGCCACACACAATACTCAGCCTCATCAGGAGCATGCCCAGGCGTTGTAGGGAGGTCATACAGGCACGTGGAGGCCACACACAATACTCAGCCTCATCAGGAGCATGTCCAGGTGTTGTAGGGAGGTCATACAGGCACGTGGAGGCCACACACAATACTCAGCCTCATCAAGAGCACGCCCAGGCGTTGTAGGGAGGTCATACAGGCACGTGGAGGCCACACACAATACTCAGCCTCATCAGGAGCATGCCCAGGCATTGTAAGGAGGTCATACAGGCACGTGGAGGCCACACACAATACTCAGCCTCATCAAGAGCATGCCCAGGCGTTGTAGGGAGGTCATTCAGGCACGTGGAGGCCACACACAATACTCATCCTCATCAGGAGCACGCCCAGGCGTTGTAGGGAGGTCATACAGGCACGTGGAGGCCACACACAATACTCAGCCTCATCAGGAGCACGCCCAGGCGTTGTAGGGAGGTCATACAGGCACTTGGAGGCCACACACAATACTCAGCCTCATCAGGAGCATGCCCAGGCGTTGTAGGGAGGTCATACAGGCACGTGGAGGCCACACACAATACTCAGCCTCATCAGGAGCATGCCCAGGCGTTGTAGGGAGGTCATACAGGCACGTGGAGGCCACACACAATACTCAGCCTCATCAGGAGCATGCCCAGGCGTTGTAGGGAGGTCATACAGGCACGTGGAGGCCACACACAATACTCAGCCTCATCAGGAGCATTCCCAGGTGTTGTAGGGAGGTCATACAGGCACGTGGAGGCCACACACAATACTCAGCCTCATTAGGAGCACGCCCAGGCGTTGTAGGGAGGTCATACAGGCACGTGGAGGCCACACACAATACTCAGCCTCATCAGGAGCACGCCCAGGCGTTGTAGGGAGGTCATACAGGCACGTGGAGGCCACACAATACTGAGCCTCATCAAAAGCACGCCCAGGCGTTGTAGGGAGGTCATACAGGCACGTGGAGGCCACACACAATACTCAGCCTCATCAGGAGCATGCCCAGGCGTTGTAGGGAGGTCATACAGGCACGTGGAGGCCACACACAATACTCAGCCTCATCAGGAGCATGCCCAGGCGTTGTAGGGAGGTCATACAGGCACGTGGAGGCCACACACAATACTGAGCCTCATCAGGAGCATGCCCAGGCGTTGTAGGGAGGTCATACAGGCACTTGGAGGCCACACACAATACTCAGCCTCATCAGGAGCATGCCCAGGCGTTGTAGGGAGGTCATACAGGCAGGTGGAGGCCACACACAATACTCAGCCTCATCAGGAGCATGCCCAGGCGTTGTAGGGAGGTCATACAGGCACGTGGAGGCCACACACAATACTGAGCCTCATCAGGAGCATGCCCAGGCAATTTAGGGAGGTCATACAGGCACGTGGAGGCCACACACAATACTCAGCCTCATCAGGAGCATGCCCAGGCGTTGTAGGGAGGTCATACAGGCACGTGGAGGCCACACACAATACTCAGCCTCATCAGGAGCATGCCCAGGCGTTGTAGGGAGGTCATACAGACACGTGGAGGCCACACACAATACTGAGCCTCATCAGGAGCATGTCCAGGCGTTGTAGGGAGGTCATACAGACACGTGGAGGCCACACACAATACTCAGCCTCATCAGGAGCATGTCCGGGCGTTGTAGGGAGGTCATACAGGCACGTGGAGGCCACACACAATACTCAGCCTCATCAGGAGCATGCCAAGGCGTTGTAGGGAGGTCATACAGGCACGTGGAGGCCACACACAATACTCAGCCTCATCAGGAGCATGTCCAGGTGTTGAAGGGAGGTCATACAGGCACGTGGAGGCCACACACAATACTCAGCCTCATCAGGAGCACGTCCAGGCGTTGTAGGGAGGTCATACAGGCACGTGGAGGCCACACACAATACTCAGCCTCATCAGGAGCATGCCCAGGCGTTGTAGGGAGGTCATACAGGCACGTGGAGGCCACACACAATACTCAGCCTCATCAGGAGCATGCCCAGGCGTTGTAGGGAGGTCATTCAGGCACGTGGAGGCCACACACAATACTCAGCCTCATCAGGAGCACGCCCAGGCGTTGCAGGGAGGTCATACAGGCACGTGGAGGCCACACACAATACTCAGCCTCATCAGGAGCATGCCCAGGCGTTGTAGGGAGGTCATACAGGCACGTGGAGGCCACACACAATACTCAGCCTCATCAGGAGCATGCCCAGGCGTTGTAGGGAGGTCATACAGGCACGTGGAGGCCACACACAATACTCAGCCTCATCAGGAGCATTCCCAGGTGTTGTAGGGAGGTCATACAGGCACGTGGAGGCCACACACAATACTCAGCCTCATTAGGAGCACGCCCAGGCGTTGTAGGGAGGTCATACAGGCACGTGGAGGCCACACACAATACTCAGCCTCATCAGGAGCACGCCCAGGCGTTGTAGGGAGGTCATACAGGCACGTGGAGGCCACACAATACTGAGCCTCATCAAAAGCACGCCCAGGCGTTGTAGGGAGGTCATACAGGCACGTGGAGGCCACACACAATACTCAGCCTCATCAGGAGCATGCCCAGGCGTTGTAGGGAGGTCATACAGGCACGTGGAGGCCACACACAATACTCAGCCTCATCAGGAGCATGCCCAGGCGTTGTAGGGAGGTCATACAGGCACGTGTAGGCCACACACAATACTGAGCCTCATCAGGAGCATGCCCAGGCGTTGTAGGGAGGTCATACAGGCACTTGGAGGCCACACACAATACTCAGCCTCATCAGGAGCATGCCCAGGCGTTGTAGGGAGGTCATACAGGCAGGTGGAGGCCACACACAATACTCAGCCTCATCAGGAGCATGCCCAGGCGTTGTAGGGAGGTCATACAGGCACGTGGAGGCCACACACAATACTGAGCCTCATCAGGAGCATGCCCAGGCGTTTTAGGGAGGTCATACAGGCACGTGGAGGCCACACACAATACTCAGCCTCATCAGGAGCATGCCCAGGCGTTGTAGGGAGGTCATACAGACACGTGGAGGCCACACACAATACTGAGCCTCATCAGGAGCATGTCCAGGCGTTGTAGGGAGGTCATACAGACACGTGGAGGCCACACACAATACTTAGCCTCATCAGGAGCATGTCCGGGCGTTGTAGGGAGGTCATACAGGCACGTGGAGGCCACACACAATACTCAGCCTCATCAGGAGCATGCCAAGGCGTTGTAGGGAGGTCATACAGGCACGTGGAGGCCACACACAATACTCAGCCTCATCAGGAGCATGTCCAGGTGTTGAAGGGAGGTCATACAGGCACGTGGAGGCCACACACAATACTCAGCCTCATCAGGAGCACGCCCAGGCGTTGTAGGGAGGTCATACAGGCACGTGGAGGCCACACACAATACCTAGCCTCATCAGGAGCATGCCCAGGCGTTGTAGGGAGGTCATACAGGCACGTGGAGGCCACACACAATACTCAGCCTCATCAGGAGCATGCCCAGGCGTTGTAGGGAGGTCATTCAGGCACGTGGAGGCCACACACAATACTCATCCTCATCAGGAGCATGCCCAGGCGTTGTAGGGAGGTCATACAGGCACGTGGAGGCCACACACAATACTCAGCCTCATCAGGAGCATGTCCAGGCGTTGTAGGAAGGTCATACAGGCACGTGGAGGCCACACACAATACTCAGCCTCATCAGGAGCATGCCCAGGCGTTGTAGGGAGGTCATACAGGCACGTGGAGGCCACACACAATACTCAGCCTCATCAGGAGCATGCCCAGGCGTTATAGGGAGGTCATACAGGCACTTGGAAGCCACACACAATACTCAGCCTCATCAGGAGCATGCCCAGGCGCTGTAGGGAGGTCATACATGCACGTGGAGGCCACACACAATACTCAGCCACATCAGGAGCATGCCCAGGCGTTGTAGGGAGGTCATACAGGAACGTGGAGGCCACACACAATGCTCAGCCTCATCAGGAGCATGCCCAGGCGTTATAAGGAGGTCATACAGGCGCTTGGAGGCCACACACAATACTCAGCCTCATCAGGAGCACGCCCAGGCGTTGTAGGGAGGTCATACAGGCACGTGGAGGCCACACACAATACTCAGCTTCATCAGGAGCACGACCGGGCGTTGTAGGGAGGTCATACAGGCACGTGGAGGCCACACACAATACTCAGCCTCATCAGGAGCATGCCCGGGCGTTGTAGGGAGGTCATACAGGCACGTGGAGGCCACACACAATACTCAGCCTCATCAGGAGCATGCCCAGGTGTTGTAGGGAGGTCATACAGGCACGTGGAGGCCACACACAATACTCAGACTCATCAGGAGCATGCCCAGGCGTTGTAGGGAGGTCATACAGGCACGTGGAGGCCACACACAATACTCAGCCTCATCAGGAGCATGCCCAGGCGTTGTAGGGAGGTCATACAGGCACGTGAAGGCCACACACAATACTCAGCCTCATCAGGAGCATGCCCAGGCGTTGTAGGGGGGTCATACAGGCACGTGGAGGCCACACACAATACTCAGCCTCATCAGGAGCATGCCCAGGCGTTGTAGGGGGGTCATACAGGCACGTGGAGGCCACACACAATACTCAGCCTCATCAGGAGCACGCCCAGGCGTTGTAGGGAGGTCATTCAGGCACGTGGAGGCCACACACAATACTCAGCCTCATCAGGGGCATGCCCAGGCATTGTAGGGAGGTCATACAGGCACGTGGAGGCCACATACAATACGCAGCCTCATCAGGAGCATGCCCAGGCGTTGTAGGGAGGTCATACAGGCACGTGGAGGCCACACACAATACTCAGCCTCATCAGGAGCATGCCCAGGCGTTGTAGGGAGGTCATACAGGCACGTGGAGGCCACACACAATACTCAGCCTCATCAGGAGCATGCCCAGGCGTTGTAGGGAGGTCATACAGGCACATGGAGGCCACACACAATACTCAGCCTCATCAGGAGCATGCCCAGGCGTTGTAGGGAGGTCATACAGGCATGTGGAGGCCACACACAATACTCAGCCTCATCAGGAGCATGCCCAGGCGTTGTAGGGAGGTCATACAGGCACGTGGATGCCACATACTGAGCCTCATCAGGAGCATGCCCAGGCGTTGTAGGGAGGTCATACAGGCACGTGGAGGCCACACACAATACTCAGCCTCATCAGGAGCACGACCGGGCGTTGTAGGGAGGTCATACAGGCACGTGGAGGCCACACACAATACTCAGCCTCATCAGGAGCATGCCCGGGCGTTGTAGGGAGGTCATACAGGCACGTGGAGGCCACACACAATACTCAGCCTCATCAGGAGCATGCCCAGGTGTTGTAGGGAGGTCATACAGGCACGTGGAGGCCACACACAATACTCAGACTCATCAGGAGCATGCCCAGGCGTTGTAGGGAGGTCATACAGGCACGTGGAGGCCACACACAATACTCAGCCTCATCAGGAGCATGCCCAGGCGTTGTAGGGAGGTCATACAGGCACGTGAAGGCCACACACAATACTCAGCCTCATCAGGAGCACGCCCAGGCGTTGTAGGGAGGTCATACAGGCAAGTGCAGGCCACACACAATACTCAGCCTCATCAGGAGCATGCCCAGGCGTTGTAGGGAGGTCATACAGGCACGTGGAGGCCACACACAATACTCAGCCTCATCAGGAGCATGCCCAGGCGTTGTAGGGTGGTCATTCAGGCACGTGGAGGCCACACACAATACTCAGCCTCATCAGGGGCATGCCCAGGCGTTGTAGGGAGGTCATACAGGCACGTGGAGGCCACATACAATACGCAGCCTCACCAGGAGCATGCCCAGGCGTTGTAGGGAGGTCATACAGGCACGTGGAGGCCACACACAATACTCAGCCTCATCAGGAGCATGCCCAGGCGTTGTAGGGAGGTCATACAGGCACGTGGAGGCCACACACAATACTCAGCCTCATCAGGAGCATGCCCAGGCGTTGTAGGGAGGCCATACAGGCACGTGGAGGCCACACACAATACTCAGCCTCATCAGGAGCATGCCCAGGCGTTGTAGGGAGGTCATACAGGCACGTGGAGGCCACACACAATACTGAGCCTCATCAGGAGCATGCCCAGGCGTTGTAGGGAGGCCATACAGGCACGTGGAGGCCACACACAATACTCAGCCTCATCAGGAGCATGCCCAGGCGTTGTAGGGAGGCCATACAGGCACGTGGAGGCCACACTCAATACTCAGCCTCATCAGGAGCATGCCCAGGCGTTGTAGAGAGGTCATACAGGCACGTGCAGGCCACACACAATACTCAGCCTCATCAGGAGCATGCCCAGGCGTTGTTGGGAGGTCATACAGGCACGTGGAGGCCACACACAATACTCAGCCTCATCAGCAGCATGCCCAGGCGTTGTAGGGAGGTCATACAGGCACGTGGAGGCCACACACAATACTCAGCCTCATCAGGAGCACGCCCAGGCGTTGTAGGGAGGTCATACAGGCACGTGGAGGCCACACACAATACTCAGCCTCATCAGGAGCACGCCCAGGCGTTGTAGGGAGGTCATACAGGCACTTGGAGGCCACACACAATACTCAGCCTCATCAGGAGCACGCCCAGGCGTTGTAGGGAGGTCATACAGGCAAGTGGATGCCACACACAATACTCAGCCTCATCAGGAGCACGCCCAGGCGTTGTAGGGAGGTCATACAGGCACATGGAGGCCACACACAATACTCAGCCTCATCAGGAGCATGCCCAGGCGTTGTAGGGAGGTCATACAGGCACGTGGAGGCCACACACAATACTCAGCCTCATCAGGAGCATGCCCAGGCGTTGTAGGGAGGTCATACAGGCACGTGGAGGCCACACACAATACTCAGCCTCATCAGGAGCATGCCCAGGCGTTGTAGGGAGGTCATACAGGCACGTGGAGGCCACACACAATACTCAGCCTCATCAGGAGCATGCCCAGGCGTTGTAGGGAGGTCATACAGGCACGTGGATGCCACACACAATACTGAGCCTCATCAGGAGCACGCCCAGGTGTTGTAGGGAGGTCATACAGGCACGTGAAGGCCACACACAATACTCAGCCTCATCAGGAGCATGCCCAGGCATTGTAGGGAGGTCATACAGGCACTTGGAGGCCACACACAATACTCAGCCTCATCAGGAGCATGCCCAGGCGTTGTAGGGAGGTCATACAGGCACGTGGAGGCCACACACAATACTCAGCCTCATCAGGAGCACGCCCAGGCATTGTAGGGAGGTCATACAGGCACATGGAGGCCACACACAATACTCAGCCTCATCAGGAGCATGCCCAGGCGTTGTAGGGAGGTCATACAGGCATGTGGAGGCCACACACAATACTCAGCCTCATCAGGAGCATGCCCAGGCGTTGTAGGGAGGTCATACAGGCACGTGGATGCCACACACAATACTGAGCCTCATCAGGAGCATGCCCAGGCGTTGTAGGGAGGTCATACAGGCACGTGGAGGCCACACACAATACTCAGCCTCATCAGGAGCACGACCGGGCGTTGTAGGGAGGTCATACAGGCACGTGGAGGCCACACACAATACTCAGCCTCATCAGGAGCATGCCCGGGCGTTGTAGGGAGGTCATACAGGCACGTGGAGGCCACACACAATACTCAGCCTCATCAGGAGCATGCCCAGGTGTTGTAGGGAGGTCATACAGGCACGTGGAGGCCACACACAATACTCAGACTCATCAGGAGCATGCCCAGGCGTTGTAGGGAGGTCATACAGGCACGTGGAGGCCACACACAATACTCAGCCTCATCAGGAGCATGCCCAGGCGTTGTAGGGGGGTCATACAGGCACGTGGAGGCCACACACAATACTCAGCCTCATCAGGAGCATGCCCAGGCGTTGTAGGGGGGTCATACAGGCACGTGGAGGCCACACACAATACTCAGCCTCATCAGGAGCACGCCCAGGTGTTGTAGGGAGGTCATTCAGGCACGTGGAGGCCACACACAATACTCAGCCTCATCAGGGGCATGCCCAGGCATTGTAGGGAGGTCATACAGGCACGTGGAGGCCACATACAATACGCAGCCTCATCAGGAGCATGCCCAGGCGTTGTAGGGAGGTCATACAGGCACGTGGAGGCCACACACAATACTCAGCCTCATCAGGAGCATGCCCAGGCGTTGTAGGGAGGTCATACAGGCACGTGGAGGCCACACACAATACTCAGCCTCATCAGGAGCATGCCCAGGCGTTGTAGGGAGGTCATACAGGCACATGGAGGCCACACACAATACTCAGCCTCATCAGGAGCATGCCCAGGCGTTGTAGGGAGGTCATACAGGCATGTGGAGGCCACACACAATACTCAGCCTCATCAGGAGCATGCCCAGGCGTTGTAGGGAGGTCATACAGGCACGTGGATGCCACATACTGAGCCTCATCAGGAGCATGCCCAGGCGTTGTAGGGAGGTCATACAGGCACGTGGAGGCCACACACAATACTCAGCCTCATCAGGAGCACGACCGGGCGTTGTAGGGAGGTCATACAGGCACGTGGAGGCCACACACAATACTCAGCCTCATCAGGAGCATGCCCGGGCGTTGTAGGGAGGTCATACAGGCACGTGGAGGCCACACACAATACTCAGCCTCATCAGGAGCATGCCCAGGTGTTGTAGGGAGGTCATACAGGCACGTGGAGGCCACACACAATACTCAGACTCATCAGGAGCATGCCCAGGCGTTGTAGGGAGGTCATACAGGCACGTGGAGGCCACACACAATACTCAGCCTCATCAGGAGCATGCCCAGGCGTTGTAGGGAGGTCATACAGGCACGTGAAGGCCACACACAATACTCAGCCTCATCAGGAGCACGCCCAGGCGTTGTAGGGAGGTCATACAGGCAAGTGCAGGCCACACACAATACTCAGCCTCATCAGGAGCATGCCCAGGCGTTGTAGGGAGGTCATACAGGCACGTGGAGGCCACACACAATACTCAGCCTCATCAGGAGCATGCCCAGGCGTTGTAGGGTGGTCATTCAGGCACGTGGAGGCCACACACAATACTCAGCCTCATCAGGGGCATGCCCAGGCGTTGTAGGGAGGTCATACAGGCACGTGGAGGCCACATACAATACGCAGCCTCACCAGGAGCATGCCCAGGCGTTGTAGGGAGGTCATACAGGCACGTGGAGGCCACACACAATACTCAGCCTCATCAGGAGCATGCCCAGGCGTTGTAGGGAGGTCATACAGGCACGTGGAGGCCACACACAATACTCAGCCTCATCAGGAGCATGCCCAGGCGTTGTAGGGAGGCCATACAGGCACGTGGAGGCCACACACAATACTCAGCCTCATCAGGAGCATGCCCAGGCGTTGTAGGGAGGTCATACAGGCACGTGGAGGCCACACACAATACTGAGCCTCATCAGAAGCATGCCCAGGCGTTGTAGGGAGGCCATACAGGCACGTGGAGGCCACACACAATACTCAGCCTCATCAGGAGCATGCCCAGGCGTTGTAGGGAGGCCATACAGGCACGTGGAGGCCACACTCAATACTCAGCCTCATCAGGAGCATGCCCAGGCGTTGTTGTGAGGTCATACAGGCACGTGGAGGCCACACACAATACTCAGCCTCATCAGGAGCATGCCCAGGCGTTGTAGAGAGGTCATACAGGCACGTGCAGGCCACACACAATACTCAGCCTCATCAGGAGCATGCCCAGGCGTTGTTGGGAGGTCATACAGGCACGTGGAGGCCACACACAATACTCAGCCTCATCAGCAGCATGCCCAGGCGTTGTAGGGAGGTCATACAGGCACGTGGAGGCCACACACAATACTCAGCCTCATCAGGAGCATGCCCAGGCGTTGTAGGGAGGTCATACAGGCACGTGGAGGTCACACACAATACTGAGCCTCATCAGGAGCATGCCCAGGCGTTGTAGGGAGGTCATACAGGCACGTGGAGGCCACACACAATACTCAGCCTCATCAGGAGCATGCCCAGGCATTGTAGGGAGGTCATACAGGCACGTGGAGGCCACATACAATACTCAGCCTCATCAGGAGCATGCCCAGGCATTGTAGGGAGGTTATACAGGCACGTGGAGGCCACACACAATACTCAGCCTCATCAGGAGCACGCCCAGGCGTTGTAGGGAGGTCATACAGGCACGTGGTGGCCACACACAATACTCAGCCTCATCAGGAGCACGCCCAGGCGTTGTAGGGAGGTCATACAGGCACGTGGAGGCCACACACAATACTCAGCCTCATCAGGAGCACGCCCAGGCGTTGTAGGGAGGTCATACAGGCACGTGGAGGCCACACACAATACTCAGCCTCATCAGGAGCACGCCCAGGCGTTGTAGGGAGGTCATACAGGCACTTGGAGGCCACACACAATACTCAGCCTCATCAGGAGCACGCCCAGGCGTTGTAGGGAGGTCATACAGGCAAGTGGATGCCACACACAATACTCAGCCTCATCAGGAGCACGCCCAGGCGTTGTAGGGAGGTCATACAGGCACATGGAGGCCACACACAATACTCAGCCTCATCAGGAGCATGCCCAGGCGTTGTAGGGAGGTCATACAGGCACGTGGAGGCCACACACAATACTCAGCCTCATCAGGAGCATGCCCAGGCGTTGTAGGGAGGTCATACAGGCACGTGGAGGCCACACACAATACTCAGCCTCATCAGGAGCATGCCCAGGCGTTGTAGGGAGGTCATACAGGCACGTGGAGGCCACACACAATACTCAGCCTCATCAGGAGCATGCCCAGGCGTTGTAGGGAGGTCATACAGGCACGTGGATGCCACACACAATACTGAGCCTCATCAGGAGCACGCCCAGGTGTTGTAGGGAGGTCATACAGGCACGTGAAGGCCACACACAATACTCAGCCTCATCAGGAGCATGCCCAGGCATTGTAGGGAGGTCATACAGGCACTTGGAGGCCACACACAATACTCAGCCTCATCAGGAGCATGCCCAGGCGTTGTAGGGAGGTCATACAGGCACGTGGAGGCCACACACAATACTCAGCCTCATCAGGAGCACGCCCAGGCATTGTAGGGAGGTCATACAGGCACATGGAGGCCACACACAATACTCAGCCTCATCAGGAGCATGCCCAGGCGTTGTAGGGAGGTCATACAGGCATGTGGAGGCCACACACAATACTCAGCCTCATCAGGAGCATGCCCAGGCGTTGTAGGGAGGTCATACAGGCACGTGGATGCCACACACAATACTGAGCCTCATCAGGAGCATGCCCAGGCGTTGTAGGGAGGTCATACAGGCACGTGGAGGCCACACACAATACTCAGCCTCATCAGGAGCACGACCGGGCGTTGTAGGGAGGTCATACAGGCACGTGGAGGCCACACACAATACTCAGCCTCATCAGGAGCATGCCCGGGCGTTGTAGGGAGGTCATACAGGCACGTGGAGGCCACACACAATACTCAGCCTCATCAGGAGCATGCCCAGGTGTTGTAGGGAGGTCATACAGGCACGTGGAGGCCACACACAATACTCAGACTCATCAGGAGCATGCCCAGGCGTTGTAGGGAGGTCATACAGGCACGTGGAGGCCACACACAATACTCAGCCTCATCAGGAGCATGCCCAGGCGTTGTAGGGAGGTCATACAGGCACGTGAAGGCCACACACAATACTCAGCCTCATCAGGAGCATGCCCAGGCGTTGTAGGGGGGTCATACAGGCACGTGGAGGCCACACACAATACTCAGCCTCATCAGGAGCATGCCCAGGCATTGTAGGGGGGTCATACAGGCACGTGGAGGCCACACACAATACTCAGCCTCATCAGGAGCACGCCCAGGCGTTGTAGGGAGGTCATTCAGGCACGTGGAGGCCACACACAATACTCAGCCTCATCAGGGGCATGCCCAGGCATTGTAGGGAGGTCATACAGGCACGTGGAGGCCACATACAATACGCAGCCTCATCAGGAGCATGCCCAGGCGTTGTAGGGAGGTCATACAGGCACGTGGAGGCCACACACAATACTCAGCCTCATCAGGAGCATGCCCAGGCGTTGTAGGGAGGCCATACAGACACGTGGAGGCCACACACAATACTCAGCCTCATCAGGAGCATGCCCAGGCGTTGTAGGGAGGTCATACAGGCACGTGGAGGCCACACACAATACTGAGCCTCATCAGGAGCACGCCCAGGTGTTGTAGGGAGGTCATACAGGCACGTGAAGGCCACACACAATACTCAGCCTCATCAGGAGCATGCCCAGGCGTTGTAGGGAGGTCATACAGGCACTTGGAGGCCACACACAATACTCAGCCTCATCAGGAGCATGCCCAGGCGTTGTAGGGAGGTCATACAGGCACGTGGAGGCCACACACAATACTCAGCCTCATCAGGAGCACGCCCAGGCATTGTAGGGAGGTCATACAGGCACATGGAGGCCACACACAATACTCAGCCTCATCAGGAGCATGCCCAGGCGTTGTAGGGAGGTCATACAGGCATGTGGAGGCCACACACAATACTCAGCCTCATCAGGAGCATGCCCAGGCGTTGTAGGGAGGTCATACAGGCACGTGGATGCCACACACAATACTGAGCCTCATCAGGAGCATGCCCAGGCGTTGTAGGGAGGTCATACAGGCACGTGGAGGCCACACACAATACTCAGCCTCATCAGGAGCACGACCGGGCGTTGTAGGGAGGTCATACAGGCACGTGGAGGCCACACACAATACTCAGCCTCATCAGGAGCATGCCCGGGCGTTGTAGGGAGGTCATACAGGCACGTGGAGGCCACACACAATACTCAGCCTCATCAGGAGCATGCCCAGGTGTTGTAGGGAGGTCATACAGGCACGTGGAGGCCACACACAATAATCAGACTCATCAGGAGCATGCCCAGGCGTTGTAGGGAGGTCATACAGGCACGTGGAGGCCACACACAATACTCAGCCTCATCAGGAGCATGCCCAGGCGTTGTAGGGAGGTCATACAGGCACGTGAAGGCCACACACAATACTCAGCCTCATCAGGAGCATGCCCAGGCGTTGTAGGGGGGTCATACAGGCACGTGGAGGCCACACACAATACTCAGCCTCATCAGGAGCATGCCCAGGCGTTGTAGGGGGGTCATACAGGCACGTGGAGGCCACACACAATACTCAGCCTCATCAGGAGCACGCCCAGGCGTTGTAGGGAGGTCATTCAGGCACGTGGAGGCCACACACAATACTCAGCCTCATCAGGGGCATGCCCAGGCATTGTAGGGAGGTCATACAGGCACGTGGAGGCCACATACAATACGCAGCCTCATCAGGAGCATGCCCAGGCGTTGTAGGGAGGTCATACAGGCACGTGGAGGCCACATACAATACGCAGCCTCATCAGGAGCATGCCCAGGCGTTGTAGGGAGGTCATACAGGCACGTGGAGGCCACACACAATACTCAGCCTCATCAGGAGCATGCCCAGGCGTTGTAGGGAGGTCATACAGGCACGTGGAGGCCACACACAATACTCAGCCTCATCAGGAGCATGCCCAGGCGTTGTAGGGAGGCCATACAGGCACGTGGAGGCCACACACAATACTCAGCCTCATCAGGAGCATGCCCAGGCGTTGTAGGGAGGTCATACAGGCACGTGGAGGCCACACACAATACTGAGCCTCATCAGGAGCATGCCCAGGCGTTGTAGGGAGGCCATACAGGCACGTGGAGGCCACACACAATACTCAGCCTCATCAGGAGCATGCCCAGGCGTTGTAGGGAGGCCATACAGGCACGTGGAGGCCACACTCAATACTCAGCCTCATCAGGAGCATGCCCAGGCGTTGTTGGGAGGTCATACAGGCACGTGGAGGCCACACACAATACTCAGCCTCATCAGGAGCATGCCCAGGCGTTGTAGAGAGGTCATACAGGCACGTGCAGGCCACACACAATACTCAGCCTCATCAGGAGCATACCCAGGCGTTGTTGGGAGGTCATACAGGCACGTGGAGGCCACACACAATACTCAGCCTCATCAGGAGCATGTCCAGGCGTTGTAGGGAGGTCATACAGGCACGTGGAGGCCACACACAATACTCAGCCTCATCAGGAGCATGCCCAGGCGTTGTAGGGAGGTCATACAGGCACGTGGAGGTCACACACAATACTGAGCCTCATCAGGAGCATGCCCAGGCGTTGTAGGGAGGTCATACAGGCACGTGGAGGCCACACACAATACTCAGCCTCATCAGGAGCATGCCCAGGCATTGTAGGGAGGTCATACAGGCACGTGGAGGCCACACACAATACTCAGCCTCATCAGGAGCACGCCCAGGCGTTGTAGGGAGGTCATACAGGCACGTGGTGGCCACACACAATACTCAGCCTCATCAGGAGCACGCCCAGGCGTTGTAGGGAGGTCATACAGGCACATGGAGGCCACACACAATACTCAGCCTCATCAGGAGCACGCCCAGGCGTTGTAGGGAGGTCATACAGGCACGTGGAGGCCACACACAATACTCAGCCTCATCAGGAGCACGCCCAGGCGTTGTAGGGAGGTCATACAGGCACTTGGAGGCCACACACAATACTCAGCCTCATCAGGAGCACGCCCAGGCGTTGTAGGGAGGTCATACAGGCAAGTGGATGCCACACACAATACTCAGCCTCATCAGGAGCACGCCCAGGCGTTGTAGGGAGGTCATACAGGCACGTGGAGGCCACACACAATACTCAGCCTCATCAGGAGCATGCCCAGGCGTTGTAGGGAGGTCATACAGGCACGTGGAGGCCACACACAATACTCAGCCTCATCAGGAGCATGCCCAGGCGTTGTAGGGAGGTCATACAGGCACGTGGAGGCCACACACAATACTCAGCCTCATCAGGAGCATGCCCAGGCGTTGTAGGGAGGTCATACAGGCACGTGGAGGCCACACACAATACTCAGCCTCATCAGGAGCATGCCCAGGCGTTGTAGGGAGGTCATACAGGCACGTGGATGCCACACACAATACTGAGCCTCATCAGGAGCATGCCCAGGCGTTGTACGGAGGTCATACAGGCACGTGGAGGCCACACACAATACTCAGCCTCATCAGGAGCATGCCCAGGCGTTGTAGGGAGGTCATACAGGCACGTGGAGGCCACACACAATACTCAGCCTCATCAGGAGCACGCCCAGGCGTTGTAGGGAGGTCATACAGGCACGTGGATGCCACACACAATACTCAGCCTCATCAGGAGCACGCCCAGGCGTTGTAGGGAGGTCATACAGGCACGTGGAGGCCACACACAATACTCAGCCTCATCAGGAGCACGCCCAGGCGTAGTAGGGAGGTCATACAGGCACGTGAAGGCCACACACAATACTCAGCCTCATCAGGAGCACGCCCAGGCGTTTTAGGGAGGTCATACAGGCACGTGGAGGCCACACACAATACTCAGCCTCATCAGGAGCACGCCCAGGCGTTGTAGGGAGGTCATACAGGCACGTGGAGGCCACACACAATACTCAGCCTCATCAGGAGCACGCCCAGGCGTTGTAGGGAGGTCATACAGGCACGTGGAGGCCACACACAATACTCAGCCTCATCAGGAGCACGCCCAGGCGTTGTAGGGAGGTCATACAGGCACGTGGAGGCCACACACAATACTCAGCCTCATCAGGAGCATGCCCAGGCGTTGTAGAGAGGTCATACAGGCACGTGGAGGCCACACACAATACTCAGCCTCATCAGGAGCATGCCCAGGCGTTGTAGGGAGATCATACAGGCACTTGGAGGCCACACACAATACTGAGCCTCATCAGGAGCATGCCCAGGCGTTGTAGGGAGGCCATACAGGCACGTGGAGGCCACACACAATACTCAGCCTCATCAGGAGCATGCCCAGGCGTTGTAGGGAGGCCATACAGGCACGTGGAGGCCACACTCAATACTCAGCCTCATCTGGAGCATGCCCAGGCGTTGTTGGGAGGTCATACAGGCACGTGGAGGCCACACACAATACTCAGCCTCATCAGGAGCATGCCCAGGCGTTGTAGAGAGGTCATACAGGCACGTGCAGGCCACACACAATACTCAGCCTCATCAGGAGCATGCCCAGGCGTTGTTGGGAGGTCATACAGGCACGTGGAGGCCACACACAATACTCAGCCTCATCAGGAGCATGCCCAGGCGTTGTTGGGAGGTCATACAGGCACGTGGAGGCCACACACAATACTCAGCCTCATCAGGAGTATGCCCAGGCATTGTAGGGAGGTCATACAGGCACGTGGAGGCCACACACAATACTCAGCCTCATCAGGAGCACGCCCAGGCGTTGTAGGGAGGTCATACAGGCACGTGGTGGCCACACACAATACTCAGCCTCATCAGGAGCACGCCCAGGCGTTGTAGGGAGGTCATACAGGCAGTGGAGGCCACACACAATACTCAGCCTCATCAGGAGCACGCCCAGGCGTTGTAGGGAGGTCATACAGGCACGTGGAGGCCACACACAATACTCAGCCTCATCAGGAGCACGCCCAGGCGTTGTAGGGAGGTCATACAGGCACTTGGAGGCCACACACAATACTCAGCCTCATCAGGAGCACGCCCAGGCGTTGTAGGGAGGTCATACAGGCAAGTGGATGCCACACACAATACTCAGCCTCATCAGGAGCACGCCCAGGCGTTGTAGGGAGGTCATACAGGCACGTGGAGGCCACACACAATACTCAGCCTCATCAGGAGCATGCCCAGGCGTTGTAGGGAGGTCATACAGGCACGTGGAGGCCACACACAATACTCAGCCTCATCAGGAGCATGCCCAGGCGTTGTAGGGAGGTCATACAGGCACGTGGAGGCCACACACAATACTCAGCCTCATCAGGAGCATGCCCAGGCGTTGTAGGGAGGTCATACAGGCACGTGGAGGCCACACACAATACTCAGCCTCATCAGGAGCATGCCCAGGCGTTGTAGGGAGGTCATACAGGCACGTGGATGCCACACACAATACTGAGCCTCATCAGGAGCATGCCCAGGCGTTGTACGGAGGTCATACAGGCACGTGGAGGCCACACACAATACTCAGCCTCATCAGGAGCATGCCCAGGCGTTGTAGGGAGGTCATACAGACACGTGGAGGCCACACACAATACTCAGCCTCATCAGGAGCATGCCCAGGCGTTGTAGGGAGGTCATACAGGCACGTGGAGGCCACACACAATACTCAGCCTCATCAGGAGCACGCCCAGGCGTTGTAGGGAGGTCATACAGGCACGTGGATGCCACACACAATACTCAGCCTCATCAGGAGCACGCCCAGGCGTTGTAGGGAGGTCATACAGGCACGTGGAGGCCACACACAATACTCAGCCTCATCAGGAGCACGCCCAGGCGTTGTAGGGAGGTCATACAGGCACGTGGAGGCCACACACAATACTCAGCCTCATCAGGAGCACGCCCAGGCGTTGTAGGGAGGTTATACAGGCACGTGGAGGCCGCACACAATACTCAGCCTCATCAGGAGCACGACCAGGCGTTGTAGGGAGGTCATACAGGCACGTGGAGGCCACACACAATACTCAGCCTCATCAGGAGCATGCCCAGGCGTTGTAGGGAGGTCATACAGGCACGTGGAGGCCACACACAATACTCAGCCTCATCAGGAGCATGCCCAGGCGTAGTAGGGAGGTCATACAGGCACGTGGAGGCCACACACAATACTCAGCCTCATCAGGAGCATGCCCAGGCGTTGTAGGGAGGTCATACAGGCACGTGAAGGCCACACACAATACTCAGCCTCATCAGGAGCATGCCCAGGCGTTGTAGGGGGGTCATACAGGCACGTGGAGGCCACACACAATACTCAGCCTCATCAGGAGCATGCCCAGGCGTTGTAGGGGGGTCATACAGGCACGTGGAGGCCACACACAATACTCAGCCTCATCAGGAGCACGCCCAGGCGTTGTAGGGAGGTCATTCAGGCACGTGGAGGCCACACACAATACTCAGCCTCATCAGGGGCATGCCCAGGCATTGTAGGGAGGTCATACAGGCACGTGGAGGCCACATACAATACGCAGCCTCATCAGGAGCATGCCCAGGCGTTGTAGGGAGGTCATACAGGCACGTGGAGGCCACACACAATACTCAGCCTCATCAGGAGCATGCCCAGGCGTTGTAGGGAGGTCATACAGGCACGTGGAGGCCACACACAATACTCAGCCTCATCAGGAGCATGCCCAGGCGTTGTTGGGAGGTCATACAGGCACGTGGAGGCCACACACAATACTCAGCCTCATCAGGAGCATGCCCAGGCGTTGTAGAGAGGTCATACAGGCACGTGCAGGCCACACACAATACTCAGCCTCATCAGGAGCATACCCAGGCGTTGTTGGGAGGTCATACAGGCACGTGGAGGCCACACACAATACTCAGCCTCATCAGGAGCATGCCCAGGCGTTGTAGGGAGGTCATACAGGCACGTGGAGGCCACACACAATACTCAGCCTCATCAGGAGCATGCCCAGGCGTTGTAGGGAGGTCATACAGGCACGTGGAGGTCACACACAATACTGAGCCTCATCAGGAGCATGCCCAGGCGTTGTAGGGAGGTCATACAGGCACGTGGAGGCCACACACAATACTCAGCCTCATCAGGAGCATGCCCAGGCATTGTAGGGAGGTCATACAGGCACGTGGAGGCCACACACAATACTCAGCCTCATCAGGAGCACGCCCAGGCGTTGTAGGGAGGTCATACAGGCACGTGGTGGCCACACACAATACTCAGCCTCATCAGGAGCACGCCCAGGCGTTGTAGGGAGGTCATACAGGCACGTGGAGGCCACACACAATACTCAGCCTCATCAGGAGCACGCCCAGGCGTTGTAGGGAGGTCATACAGGCACGTGGAGGCCACACACAATACTCAGCCTCATCAGGAGCACGCCCAGGCGTTGTAGGGAGGTCATACAGGCACTTGGAGGCCACACACAATACTCAGCCTCATCAGGAGCACGCCCAGGCGTTGTAGGGAGGTCATACAGGCAAGTGGATGCCACACACAATACTCAGCCTCATCAGGAGCACGCCCAGGCGTTGTAGGGAGGTCATACAGGCACGTGGAGGCCACACACAATACTCAGCCTCATCAGGAGCATGCCCAGGCGTTGTAGGGAGGTCATACAGGCACGTGGAGGCCACACACAATACTCAGCCTCATCAGGAGCATGCCCAGGCGTTGTAGGGAGGTCATACAGGCACGTGGAGGCCACACACAATACTCAGCCTCATCAGGAGCATGCCCAGGCGTTGTAGGGAGGTCATACAGGCACGTGGAGGCCACACACAATACTCAGCCTCATCAGGAGCATGCCCAGGCGTTGTAGGGAGGTCATACAGGCACGTGGATGCCACACACAATACTGAGCCTCATCAGGAGCATGCCCAGGCGTTGTACGGAGGTCATACAGGCACGTGGAGGCCACACACAATACTCAGCCTCATCAGGAGCATGCCCAGGCGTTGTAGGGAGGTCATACAGGCACGTGGAGGCCACACACAATACTCAGCCTCATCAGGAGCACGCCCAGGCGTTGTAGGGAGGTCATACAGGCACGTGGATGCCACACACAATACTCAGCCTCATCAGGAGCATGCCCAGGCGTTGTAGGGAGGTCATACAGGCACGTGGAGGCCACACACAATACTCAGCCTCATCAGGAGCACGCCCAGGCGTTGTAGGGAGGTCATACAGGCACGTGGAGGCCACACACAATACTCAGCCTCATCAGGAGCACGCCCAGGCGTTGTAGGGAGGTCATACAGGCACGTGGAGGCCACACACAATACTCAGCCTCATCAGGAGCACGCCCAGGCGTTGTAGGGAGGTCATACAGGCACGTGGAGGCCGCACACAATACTCAGCCTCATCAGGAGCACGCCCAGGCGTTGTAGGGAGGTCATACAGGCACGTGGAGGCCACACACAATACTCAGCCTCATCAGGAGCATGCCCAGGCGTTGTAGGGAGGTCATACAGGCACGTGGAGGCCACACACAATACTCAGCCTCATCAGGAGCATGCCCAGGCGTAGTAGGGAGGTCATACAGGCACGTGGAGGCCACACACAATACTCAGCCTCATCAGGAGCATGCCCAGGCGTTGTAGGGAGGTCATACAGGCACGTGGAGGCCACACACAATACTCAGCCTCATCAGGAGCATGCTCAGGCGTTGTAGGGAGGTCATACAGGCACGTGGAGGCCGCACACAATACTCAGCATCATCAGGAGCATGCCCAGGCATTGTAGGGAGGTCATACAGGCACGTGGAGGCCACACACAATACTCAGCCTCATCAGGAGCACGCCCAGGCGTAGTAGGGAGGTCATACAGGCACGTGGAGGCCACACACAATACTCAGCCTCATCAGGAGCACGCCCAGGCGTTTTAGGGAGGTCATACAGGCACGTGGAGGCCACACACAATACTCAGCCTCATCAGGAGCACGCCCAGGCGTTGTAGGGAGGTCATACAGGCACGTGGAGGCCACACACAATACTCAGCCTCATCAGGAGCACGCCCAGGCGTTGTAGGGAGGTCATACAGGCACGTGGAGGCCACACACAATACTCAGCCTCATCAGGAGCACGCCCAGGCGTTGTAGGGAGGTCATACAGGCACGTGGAGGCCACACACAATACTCAGCCTCATCAGGAGCATGCCCAGGCGTTGTAGAGAGGTCATACAGGCACGTGGAGGCCACACACAATACTCAGCCTCATCAGGAGCATGCCCAGGCGTTGTAGGGAGGTCATACAGGCACTTGGAGGCCACACACAATACTGAGCCTCATCAGGAGCATGCCCAGGCGTTGTAGGGAGGCCATACAGGCACGTGGAGGCCACACACAATACTCAGCCTCATCAGGAGCATGCCCAGGCGTTGTAGGGAGGCCATACAGGCACGTGGAGGCCACACTCAATACTCAGCCTCATCTGGAGCATGCCCAGGCGTTGTTGGGAGGTCATACAGGCACGTGGAGGCCACACACAATACTCAGCCTCATCAGGAGCATGCCCAGGCGTTGTAGAGAGGTCATACAGGCACGTGCAGGCCACACACAATACTCAGCCTCATCAGGAGCATGCCCAGGCGTTGTTGGGAGGTCATACAGGCACGTGGAGGCCACACACAATACTCAGCCTCATCAGGAGCATGCCCAGGCGTTGTAGGGAGGTCATACAGGCACGTGGAGGCCACACACAATACTCAGCCTCATCAGGAGCATGCCCAGGCGTTGTAGGGAGGTCATACAGGCACGTGGAGGTCACACACAATACTGAGCCTCATCAGGAGCATGCCCAGGCGTTGTAGGGAGGTCATACAGGCACGTGGAGGCCACACACAATACTCAGCCTCATCAGGAGCACGCCCAGGCATTGTAGGGAGGTCATACAGGCACGTGGAGGCCACACACAATACTCAGCCTCATCAGGAGCACGCCCAGGCGTTGTAGGGAGGTCATACAGGCACGTGGTGGCCACACACAATACTCAGCCTCATCAGGAGCACGCCCAGGCGTTGTAGGGAGGTCATACAGGCAGTGGAGGCCACACACAATACTCAGCCTCATCAGGAGCACGCCCAGGCGTTGTAGGGAGGTCATACAGGCACGTGGAGGCCACACACAATACTCAGCCTCATCAGGAGCACGCCCAGGCGTTGTAGGGAGGTCATACAGGCACTTGGAGGCCACACACAATACTCAGCCTCATCAGGAGCACGCCCAGGCGTTGTAGGGAGGTCATACAGGCACGTGGAGGCCACACACAATACTCAGCCTCATCAGGAGCATGCCCAGGCGTTGTAGGGAGGTCATACAGGCACGTGGAGGCCACACACAATACTCAGCCTCATCAGGAGCATGCCCAGGCGTTGTAGGGAGGTCATACAGGCACGTGGAGGCCACACACAATACTCAGCCTCATCAGGAGCATGCCCAGGCGTTGTAGGGAGGTCATACAGGCACGTGGAGGCCACACACAATACTCAGCCTCATCAGGAGCATGCCCAGGCGTTGTAGGGAGGTCATACAGGCACGTGGATGCCACACACAATACTGAGCCTCATCAGGAGCATGCCCAGGCGTTGTACGGAGGTCATACAGGCACGTGGAGGCCACACACAATACTCAGCCTCATCAGGAGCATGCCCAGGCGTTGTAGGGAGGTCATACAGGCACGTGGAGGCCACACACAATACTCAGCCTCATCAGGAGCACGCCCAGGCGTTGTAGGGAGGTCATACAGGCACGTGGATGCCACACACAATACTCAGCCTCATCAGGAGCACGCCCAGGCGTTGTAGGGAGGTCATACAGGCACGTGGAGGCCACACACAATACTCAGCCTCATCAGGAGCACGCCCAGGCGTTGTAGGGAGGTCATACAGGCACGTGGAGGCCACACACAATACTCAGCCTCATCAGGAGCACGCCCAGGCGTTGTAGGGAGGTTATACAGGCACGTGGAGGCCGCACACAATACTCAGCCTCATCAGGAGCACGACCAGGCGTTGTAGGGAGGTCATACAGGCACGTGGAGGCCACACACAATACTCAGCCTCATCAGGAGCATGCCCAGGCGTTGTAGGGAGGTCATACAGGCACGTGGAGGCCACACACAATACTCAGCCTCATCAGGAGCATGCCCAGGCGTAGTAGGGAGGTCATACAGGCACGTGGAGGCCACACACAATACTCAGCCTCATCAGGAGCATGCCCAGGCGTTGTAGGGAGGTCATACAGGCACGTGGAGGCCACACACAATACTCAGCCTCATCAGGAGCATGCTCAGGCGTTGTAGGGAGGTCATACAGGCACGTGGAGGCCGCACACAATACTCAGCATCATCAGGAGCATGCCCAGGCATTGTAGGGAGGTCATACAGGCACGTGGAGGCCACACACAATACTCAGCCTCATCAGGAGCACGCCCAGGCGTAGTAGGGAGGTCATACAGGCACGTGGAGGCCACACACAATACTCAGCCTCATCAGGAGCACGCCCAGGCGTTTTAGGGAGGTCATACAGGCACGTGGAGGCCACACACAATACTCAGCCTCATCAGGAGCACGCCCAGGCGTTGTAGGGAGGTCATACAGGCACGTGGAGGCCACACACAATACTCAGCCTCATCAGGAGCACGCCCAGGCGTTGTAGGGAGGTCATACAGGCACGTGGAGGCCACACACAATACTCAGCCTCATCAGGAGCATGCCCAGGCGTTGTAGGGAGGTCATACAGGCACGTGTAGGCCACACACAATACTCAGCCTCATCAGGAGCACGCCCAGGCGTTGTAGGGAGGTCATACAGGCACGTGGAGGCCACACACAATACTCAGCCTCATCAGGAGCATGCCCAGGCGTTGTAGGGAGGTCATACAGGCACGTGGTGGCCACACACAATACTCAGCCTCATCAGGAGCATGCCCAGGCGTTGTAGGGTGGTCATTCAGGCACGTGGAGGCCACACACAATACTCAGCCTCATCAGGGGCATGCCCAGGCGTTGTAGGGAGGTCATACAGGCACGTGGAGGCCACATACAATACGCAGCCTCATCAGGAGCATGCCCAGGCGTTGTAGGGAGGTCATACAGGCACGTGGAGGCCACACACAATACTCAGCCTCATCAGGAGCATGCCCAGGCGTTGTAGGGAGGTCATACAGGCACGTGGAGGCCACACACAATACTCAGCCTCATCAGGGGCATGCCCAGGCGTTGTAGGGAGGTCATACAGGCACGTGGAGGCCACATACAATACTCAGCCTCATCAGGAGCATGCCCAGGCGTTGTAGGGAGGTCATACAGGCACGTGGAGGCCACACACAATACGCAGCCTCATCAGGGGCATGCCCAGGCGTTGTAGGGTGGTCATTCAGGCACGTGGAGGCCACACACAATACTCAGCCTCATCAGGAGTATGCCCAGATGTTGTAGGGAGGTCATACAGGCACGTGGAGGCCACACACAATACTCAGCCTCATCAGGGGCATGCCCAGGCGTTGTAGGGAGGTCATACAGGCACGTGGAGGCCACATACAATACGCAGCCTCATCAGGAGCATGCCCAGGCGTTGTAGGGAGGTCATACAGGCACGTGGAGGCCACACACAATACTCAGCCTCATCAGGAGCATGCCCAGGCGTTGTAGGGAGGCCATACAGGCACGTGGAGGCCACACACAATACTCAGCCTCATCAGGAGCATGCCCAGGCGTTGTAGGGAGGTCATACAGGCACGTGGAGGCCACACACAATACTGAGCCTCATCAGGAGCATGCCCAGGCGTTGTAGGGAGGCCATACAGGCACGTGGAGGCCACACACAATACTCAGCCTCATCAGGAGCATGCCCAGGCGTTGTAGGGAGGCCATACAGGCACGTGGAGGCCACACTCAATACTCAGCCTCATCAGGAGCATGCCCAGGCTTTGTTGGGAGGTCATACAGGCACGTGGAGGCCACACACAATACTCAGCCTCATCAGGAGCATGCCCAGGCGTTGTAGAGAGGTCATACAGGCACGTGCAGGCCACACACAATACTCAGCCTCATCAGGAGCATGCCCAGGCGTTGTTGGGAGGTCATACAGGCACGTGGAGGCCACACACAATACTCAGCCTCATTAGGAGCATGCCCAGGCGTTGTAGGGAGGTCATACAGGCACGTGGAGGCCACACACAATACTCAGCCTCATCAGGAGCATGCCCAGGCGTTGTAGGGAGGTCATACAGGCACGTGGAGGTCACACACAATACTGAGCCTCATCAGGAGCATGCCCAGGCGTTGTAGGGAGGTCATACAGGCACGTGGAGGCCACACACAATACTCAGCCTCATCAGGAGCACGCCCAGGCATTGTAGGGAGGTCATACAGGCACGTGGAGGCCACACACAATACTCAGCCTCATCAGGAGCACGCCCAGGCGTTGTAGGGAGGTCATACAGGCACGTGGAGGCCACACACAATACTGAGCCTCATCAGGAGCACGCCCAGGCGTTGTAGGGAGGTCATACAGGCACGTGGAGGCCACACACAATACTCAGCCTCATCAGGAGCACGCCCAGGCGTTGTAGGGAGGTCATACAGGCACGTGGAGGCCACACACAATACTCAGCCTCATCAGGAGCACGCCCAGGCGTTGTAGGGAGGTCATACAGGCACTTGGAGGCCATACACAATACTCAGCCTCATCAGGAGCACGCCCAGGCGTTGTAGGGAGGTCATACAGGCAAGTGGATGCCACACACAATACTCAGCCTCATCAGGAGCACGCCCAGGCATTGTAGGGAGGTCATACAGGCACGTGGAGGCCACACACAATACTCAGCCTCATCAGGAGCATGCCCAGGCGTTGTAGGGAGGTCATACAGGCACGTGGAGGCCACACACAATACTCAGCCTCATCAGGAGCATGCCCAGGCGTTGTAGGGAGGTCATACAGGCACGTGGAGGCCACACACAATACTCAGCCTCATCAGGAGCATGCCCAGGCGTTGTAGGGAGGTCATACAGGCACGTGGAGGCCACACACAATACTCAGCCTCATCAGGAGCATGCCCAAGCGTTGTAGGGAGGTCATACAGGCACGTGGATGCCACACACAATACTGAGCCTCATCAGGAGCATGCCCAGGCGTTGTACGGAGGTCATGCAGGCACGTGGAGGCCACACACAATACTCAGCCTCATCAGGAGCATGCCCAGGCGTTGTAGGGAGGTCATACAGGCACGTGGAGGCCACACACAATACTCAGCCTCATCAGGAGCACGCCCAGGCGTTGTAGGGAGGTCATACAGGCACGTGGATGCCACACACAACACTCAGCCTCATCAGGAGCACGCCCAGGCGTTGTAGGGAGGTCATACAGGCACGTGGAGGCCACACACAATACTCAGCCTCATCAGGAGCACGCCCAGGCGTTGTAGGGAGGTCATACAGGCACGTGGAGGCCACACACAATACTCAGCCTCATCAGGAGCACGCCCAGGCGTTGTAGGGAGGTCATACAGGCACGTGGAGGCCGCACACAATACTCAGCCTCATCAGGAGCACGCCCAGGCGTTGTAGGGAGGTCATACAGGCACGTGGAGGCCACACACAATACTCAGCCTCATCAGGAGCATGCCCAGGCGTTGTAGGGAGGTCATACAGGCACGTGGAGGCCACACACAATACTCAGCCTCATCAGGAGCATGCCCAGGCGTAGTAGGGAGGTCATACAGGCACGTGGAGGCCACACACAATACTCAGCCTCATCAGGAGCATGCTCAGGCGTTGTAGGGAGGTCATACAGGCACGTGGAGGCCGCACACAATACTCAGCATCATCAGGAGCATGCCCAGGCATTGTAGGGAGGTCATACAGGCACGTGGAGGCCACACACAATACTCAGCCTCATCAGGAGCACGCCCAGGCGTAGTAGGGAGGTCATACAGGCACGTGGAGGCCACACACAATACTCAGCCTCATCAGGAGCACGCCCAGGCGTTGTAGGGAGGTCATACAGGCACGTGGAGGCCACACACAATACTCAGCCTCATCAGGAGCACGCCCAGGCGTTGTAGGGAGGTCATACAGGCACGTGGAGGCCACACACAATACTCAGCCTCATCAGGAGCACGCCCAGTCGTTGTAGGGAGGTCATACAGGCACGTGGAGGCCACACACAATACTCAGCCTCATCAGGAGCATGCCCAGGCGTTGTAGGGAGGTCATACAGGCACGTGGAGGCCACACACAATACTCAGCCTCATCAGGAGCATGCCCAGGCGTTGTAGGGAGGTCATACAGGCACGTGGTGGCCACACACAATACTCAGCCTCATCAGGAGCACGCCCAGGCGTTGTAGGGAGGTCATACAGGCACGTGGAGGCCACACACAATACTCAGCCTCATCAGGAGCACGCCCAGGCGTTGTAGGGAGGTCATACAGGCACGTGGAGGCCACACACAATACTCAGTCTCATCAGGAGCATGCCCAGGCGTTGTAGGGAGGTCATACAGGCACGTGGAGGCCACACACAATACTCAGCCTCATCAGGAGCATTCCCAGGCGTTGTAGGGAGGTCATACAGGCACGTGGAGGCCACACACAATACTCAGCCTCATCAGGAGCATGCCCAGGCGTTGTAGGGAGGTCATACAGGCACGTGGAGGCCACACACAATACTCAGCCTCATCAGGAGCATGCCCAGGCGTTGCAGGGAGGTCATACAGGCACGTGGAGGCCACACACAATACTCAGCCTCATCAGGAGCATGCCCAGGCGTTGTAGGGAGGCCATACAGGCACGTGGAGGCCACACACAATACTCAGCCTCATCAGGAGCATGTCCAGGCGTTGTAGGGAGGTCATACAGGCACGTGGAGGCCACACACAATACTCAGCCTCATCAGGTCATCAGGAGCATGCCCAGTTGTTGTAGGGAGGTCATAATACACTCGTGGAGGCCACACACAATACTCAGCCTCATCAGGAGCATGCTCAGGCATTGTAGGGAGGTCATACAGGCACGTGGAGGCCACACACAATACTCTGCCTCATCAGGAGCATGCCCAGGCATTGTAGGGAGGTCATACAGGCACGTGGAGGCCACACACAATACTCAGCCTCATCAGGTCATCAGGAGCATGCCCAGTTGTTGTAGGGAGGTCATAATACACTCGTGGAGGCCACACACAATACTCAGCCTCATCAGGAGCATGCTCAGGCATTGTAGGGAGGTCATACAGGCACGTGGAGGCCACACACAATACTCAGCCTCATCAGGAGCATGCCCAGGCGCTGTAGGGAGGTCATACAGGCACGTGGAGGCCACACACAATACTGAGCCTCATCAGGAGCATGCCCAGGCGCTGTAGGGAGGTCATACAGGCACGTGGAGGCCACACACAATACTCAGCCTCATCAGGAGCATGCCCAGGCGTTGTAGGGAGGTCATACAGGCACGTGGAGGCCACACACAATACTCAGCCTCATCAGGAGCATGCCTAGGCGTTGTAGGGAGGTCATACAGGCACGTGGAGGCCACACACAATACTCAGCCTCATCAGGAGCACGCCCAGGCGTTGTAGGGAGGTCATACAGCCACGTGGAGGCCGCACAAAATACTCAGCCTCATCAGGAGCATGCCCAGGCGTTGTAGGGAGGTCATACAGGCACGTGGAGGCCACACACAATACTCAGCCTCATCAGGAGCATGCCCAGGCGTTGTATGGAGGTCATACAGGCACGTGGAGGCCACACACAATACTCAGCCTCATCAGGAGCATGCCCAGGCGTTGTAGGGAGGTCATACAGGCACGTGGAGGCCACACACAATACTCAGCCTCATCAGGAGCATGCCCAGTCGTTGTAGGGAGGTCATACAGGCACGTGGAGGCCACACACAATACTCAGCCTCATCAGGAGCACGCCCAGGCATTGTAGGGAGGTCATACAGGCACGTGGAGGCCACACACAATACTCAGCCTCATCAGGAGTGACGCGCCCCTGGGCCTGTGCTGAGTAGCGTGCGCGCACGGGGGCCTACCCGGAGCCGGATCTGATAGGGGTAGTAGTCTCGTGGCGGTGACCCGGTCCGTGCCCAGGGAGTCAAACTGAGTGGCAGTATTTAGCAGTAGATGTTAGAATGTTCGACTACGCCACCCGTTCAGTGCGGTTATGAAACCGCCGCTGCAGGGCAGACCGCTGAGGCCGGTGGTACGGTTGTGCAGCGTGGATGGTATAACCCCCAACGGGAGGGGTATGGCCTCAGGGCAGCGGACGTGGATGATGAAACACTCGGAGACGGTGCGGTGTAGTTCAGGGTCTTTACTGGTGGCAAAGGTAGACCCTCCCGGAGTACTGGCTAGCGAACGGGGCCTGGTCAGTCCGTGAGCAGATGGAATCTCCCCTGGCCAGGCGGAGTTGTAGGCCTCCCCAACTAATCGTACTCTTCTGGCTACCTTGCTAGAGGCGGGTAAAAGTAGCCCACGTCCCTGAGTGTACCGTGTGGTGCTCACCCGTATGGCCAGTGACTCGGGGCCTTCTGGTAGCTTCCGCTCCACGACGGCGGTGCTGGTCCCTTGCGTGTGACCGTGCCTTCGGGTTTCTTGGCCAGAGGACCTGAAATCCCCTGCCGGGCGGTTTCTGCTGCTGGATAAGGATTAGTCCCCACAGCCTCGGACTCCGTGTCCGGTAAGAACTCTTCAATCAGGGCGAGCTCTACAGCTTCCAGCCCCTGACTCCTTTTAGCACTGCTCCCACTGAGCTCCTGATCTTTCTTTCCTATAGCCGCTCCTCTCCAGACCAGACTGTGTCTCTGTCTGGGACTCCTCTTCTTCTCCTCAACCCTGCCTCAGCCCTAGTTTTATATAGGGGAAGTTCTTCCCCTCCCAGGACTGGGCAGGAGGTGTGGCATGCATAGGATTCCTGACCAGGAGACCTCCCACCTGCTCTCAGACGTAATATTGCTATTACTGTGGAAACCAGACCCCTGGGGTGCCACAGGAGCATGCCCAGGCGTTGTAGGGAGGTCATACAGGCACGTGGAGGCCACACACAATACTCAGCCTCATCAGGAGCAGGCCCAGGCGTTGTAGGGCGGTCATACAGGCACGTGGAGGCCACACACAATACTCAGCCTCATCAGGAGCATGCCCAGGCGTTGTAGGGAGGTCATAGAGGCACGTGGAGGCCACACACAATACTCAGCCTCATCAGGAGCATGCCCAGGCGTTGTAGGGAGGTCATACAGGCACGTGGAGGCCACACACAATACTGAGCCTCATCAGGAGCATGCCCAGGCGTTGTAGGGAGGTCATACAGGCACGTGGAGGCCACACACAATACTGAGCCTCATTAGGAGCATGCCCAGGCGTTGTAGGGAGGTCATACAGGCACGTGGAGGCCACACACAATACTGAGCCTCATCAGGATCATGCCCAGGCGTTGTAGGGAGGTCATACAGGCACGTGGAGGCCACACACAATACTGAGACTCATCTGGAGCATGCCCAGGCGTTGTAGGGAGGTCATACAGGCACGTGGAGGCCACACACAATACTCAGCCTCATCAGGAGCATGCCCAGGCATTGTAGGGAGGTCATACAGGCACGTGGAGGCCAAACACGATACTCAGCCTCATCAGGAGCATGCCCAGGCCTTGTAGGGAGGTCATACAGGCACGTGGAGGCCACACACGATACTCAGCCTCATCAGGAGCATGCCCAGGCGTTGTAGGGAGGTCATACAGGCACGTGGAGGCCACACACAATACTCAGCCTCATCAGGAGCACGCCCAGGCGTAGTAGGGAGGTCATACAGGCACGTGGAGGCCACACACAATACTCAGCCTCATCAGGAGCATGCCCAGGCGTTGTAGGGAGGTCATACAGGTACGTGGAGGCCACACACAATACTCAGCCTCATCAGGAGCATGCCCAGGCATTGTAGGGAGGTCATACAGGCACGTGGAGGCCACACACAATACTCAGCCTCATCAGGAGCATGCCCAGGCATTGTAGGGAGGTCATACAGGCACGTGGAGGCCACACACAATACTCAGCCTCATCAGGAGCATGCCCAGGCGTTGTAGGGAGGTCATACAGGCACGTGGAGGCCACACACAATACTCAGCCTCATCAGGAGCATGCCCAGGCTTTGTAGGGAGGTCATACAGGCACGTGGAGGTCACACACAATACTCAGCCTCATCAGGAGCACGCCCAGGCGTTGTAGGGAGGTCATACAGGCACGTGGAGGCCACACACAATACTCAGCCTCATCAGGAGCACGCCCAGGCGTTGTAGGGAGGTCATACAGGCACGTGGAGGCCACACACAATACTCAGCCTCATCAGGAGCATGCCCAGGCGTTGTAGGGAGGTCATACAGGTACGTGGAGGCCACACACAATACTCATCCTCATCAGGAGCATGCCCAGGCATTGTAGGGAGGTCATACAGGCACGAGGAGGCCACACACAATACTCAGCCTCATCAGGAGCATGCCCAGGCATTGTAGGGAGGTCATACAGGCACGTGGAGGCCACACACAATACTCAGCCTCATCAGGAGCATGCCCAGGCGTTGTAGGGAGGTCATACAGGCACGTGGAGGCCACACACAATACTCAGCCTCATCAGGAGCATGCCCAGGCGTTGTAGGGAGGTCATACAGGCACGTGGAGGCCACACACAATGCTCAGCCTCATCAGGAGCATGCCCAGGCGTTGTAGGGAGGTCATACAGGCACGTGGAGGCCACACACAATACTCAGCCTCATCAGGAGCATGCCCAGGCGTTGTAGGGAGGTCATACAGGCACGTGGAGGCCACACACAATACTCAGCCTCATCAGGAGCATGCCCAGGTGTTGTAGGGAGGTCATACAGGCACGTGGAGGCCACACACAATACTCAGCCTCATCAGGAGCATGCCCAGGCGTTGTAGGGAGGTCATACAGGCACGTGGAGGCCACACACAATACTGAGCCTCATCAGGAGCATGCCCAGTCGTTGTAGGGAGGTCATACAGGCACGTGGAGGCCACACACAATACTCAGCCTCATCAGGAGCATGCCCAGGCATTGTAGGGAGGTCATACAGGCACGTGGAGGCCACACACAATACTCAGCCTCATCAGGTCATCAGGAGCATGCCCAGTTGTTGTAGGGAGGTCATAATACACTCGTGGAGGCCACACACAATACTCAGCCTCATCAGGAGCATGCTCAGGCATTGTAGGGAGGTCATACAGGCACGTGGAGGCCACACACAATACTCAGCCTCATCAGGAGCATGCCCAGGCGCTGTAGGGAGGTCATACAGGCACGTGGAGGCCACACACAATACTGAGCCTCATCAGGAGCATGCCCAGGCGCTGTAGGGAGGTCATACAGGCACGTAGAGGCCACACACAATACTCAGCCTCATCAGGAGCATGCCCAGGCGTTGTAGGGAGGTCATACAGGCACGTGGAGGCCACACACAATACTCAGCCTCATCAGGAGCATGCCCAGGCGTTGTAGGGAGGTCATACAGGCACGTGGAGGCCACACACAATACTCAGCCTCATCAGGAGCATGCCCAGGCGTTGTAGGGAGGTCATACAGGCACGTGGAGGCCACACACAATACTCAGCCTCATCAGGAGCATGCCCAGGCGTTGTAGGGAGGTCATACAGGCACGTGGAGGCCACACACAATACTCAGCCTCATCAGGAGCATGCCCAGGCGTTGTAGGGAGGTCATACAGGCACGTGTAGGCCACACACAATACTGAGCCTCATCAGGAGCATGCCCAGGCGTTGTAGGGAGGTCATACAGGCACGTGGAGGCCACACACAATACTCAGCCTCATCAGGAGCATGCCCAGGCCTTGTAGGGAGGTCATACAGGCACGTGGAGGCCACACACAATACTCAGCCTCATCAGGAGCATGCCCAGGCGTTGTAGGGAGGTCATACAGGCACGTGGAGGCCACACACAATACTCATCCTCATCAGGAGCATGCCCGGGCGTTGTAGGGAGGTCATACAGGCACGTGGAGGCCACACACAATGCTCAGCCTCATCAGGAGCATGCCCAGGCGTTGTAGGGAGGTCATACAGGCACGTGGAGGCCACACACAGTACTCATCCTCATCAGGAGCATGCCCGGGCGTTGTAGGGAGGTCATACAGGCACGTGGAGGCCACACACAATACTCAGCCTCATCAGGAGCATGCCCGGGCGTTGTAGGGAGGTCATACAGGCACGTGGAGGCCACACAAAATACTCAGCCTCATCAGGAGCATGCCCAGGTGTTGTAGGGAGGTTATACAGGCACGTGGAGGCCACACACAATACTTAGCCTCATCAGGAGCATGCCCAGGCATTGTAGGGAGGTCATACAGGCATGTGGAGGCCACACACAATACTCAGCCTCATCAGGAGCATGCCCAGGCGTTGTAGGGAGGTCATACAGGCACGTGGAGGCCACACACAATACTCAGACTCATCAGGAGCATGCCCAGGCGTTGTAGGGAGGTCATACAGGCACGTGGAGGCCACACACAATACTCAGCCTCATCAGGAGCATGCCCAGGCGTTGTAGGGAGGTCATACAGGCACGTGAAGGCCACACACAATACTCAGCCTCATCAGGAGCATGGCCAGGCGTTGTAGGGGGGTCATACAGGCACGTGGAGGCCACACACAATACTCAGCCTCATCAGGAGCATGCCCAGGCGTTGTAGGGGGGTCATACAGGCACGTGGAGGCCACACACAATACTCAGCCTCATCAGGAGCATGCCCAGGCGTTGTAGGGTGGTCATTCAGGCACGTGGAGGCCACACACAATACTCAGCCTCATCAGGAGCATGCCCAGGCGTTGTAGGGTGGTCATTCAGGCACGTGGAGGCCACACACAATACTCAGCCTCATCAGGGGCATGCCCAGGCGTTGTAGGGAGGTCATACAGGCACGTGGAGGCCACACACAATACTGAGCCTCATCAGGAGCATGCCCAGGCGTTGTAGGGAGGTCATATAGGCACGTGGAGGCCACACACAATACTCAGCCTCATCAGGAGCATGCCCAGGCGTTGTAGGGAGGCCATACAGGCACGTGGAGGCCACACACAATACTCAGCCTCATCAGGAGCATGCCCAGGCGTTGTAGGGAGGTCATACAGGCACGTGGAGGCCACACACAATACTCAGCTTCATCAGGAGCATGCCCAGGCGTTGTAGGGAGGTCATACAGGCACGTGGAGGCCACACACAATACTGAGCCTCATCAGGAGCATGCCCAGGCGTTGTAGGGAGGCCATACAGGCACGTGGAGGCCACACACAATACTCAGCCTCATCAGGAGCATGCCCAGGCGTTGTTGGGAGGTCATACAGGCACGTGGAGGCCACACACAATACTCAGCCTCATCAGGAGCATGCCCAGGCGTTGTAGGGAGGTCATACAGGAACGTGGAGGCCACACACAATACTCAGCCTCATCAGGAGCATGCCCAGGCATTGTAGGGAGGTCATACAGGCACATGGAGGCCACACACAATACTCAGCCTCATCAGGAGCATGCCCAGGCGTTGTAGAGAGGTCATACAGGCACGTGCAGGCCACACACAATACTCAGCCTCATCAGGAGCACGCGCAGGCGTTGTTGGGAGGTCATACAGGCACGTGGAGGCCACACACAATACTCAGCCTCATCAGGAGCACGCCCAGGCGTTGTAGGGAAGTCATACAGGCACGTGGAGGCCACACACAATACTCAGCCTCATCAGGAGCACGCCCAGGCGTTGTAGGGAGGTCATACAGGCACGTGGAGGCCACACACAATACTCAGCCTCATCAGAAGCACGCCCAGGCTTTGTAGGGAGGTCATTCAGGCACGTGGAGGCCACACACAATACTCAGCCTCATCAGGAGCATGCCCAGGCATTGTAGGGAGGTCATACAGGCACGTGGAGGCCACACACAATACTCAGCCTCATCAGGAGCACGCCCAGGCGTTGTAGGGAGGTCATACAGGCACGTGGAGGCCACACACAATACTGAGCCTCATCAGGAGCATGCCCAGGCGTTGTAGGGAGGTCATACAGGCACGTGGAGGCCTCACACAATACTGAGCCTCATCAGGAGCATGCCCAGGCATTGTAGGGAGGTCATACAGGCACTTGGAGGCCACACACAATACTCAGCCTCATCAGGAGCATGCCCAGGCATTGTAGGGAGGTCATACAGGCACGTGGAGGCCACACACAATACTCAGCCTCATCAGGAGCATGCCCAGGCGCTGTAGGGAGGTCATACAGGCACGTGGAGGCCACACACAATACTGAGCCTCATCAGGAGCATGCCCAGGCGCTGTAGGGAGGTCATACAGGCACGTAGAGGCCACACACAATACTCAGCCTCATCAGGAGCATGCCCAGGCGTTGTAGGGAGGTCATACAGGCACGTGGAGGCCACACACAATACTCAGCCTCATCAGGAGCATGCCCAGGCGTTGTAGGGAGGTCATACAGGCACGTGGAGGCCACACACAATACTCAGCCTCATCAGGAGCATGCCCAGGCGTTGTAGGGAGGTCATACAGGCACGTGGAGGCCACACACAATACTCAGCCTCATCAGGAGCATGCCCAGGCGTTGTAGGGAGGTCATACAGGCACGTGGAGGCCACACACAATACTCAGCCTCATCAGGAGCATGCCCAGGCGTTGTAGGGAGGTCATACAGGCACGTGGAGGCCACACACAATACTCAGCCTCATCAGGAGCATGCCCAGGCGTTGTAGGGAGGTCATACAGGCACGTGTAGGCCACACACAATACTGAGCCTCATCAGGAGCACGCCCAGGCGTTGTAGGGAGGTCATACAGGCACGTGGAGGCCACACACAATACTCAGCCTCATCAGGAGCATGCCCAGGCCTTGTAGGGAGGTCATACAGGCACGTGGAGGCCACACACAATACTCAGCCTCATCAGGAGCATGCCCAGGCGTTGTAGGGAGGTCATACAGGCACGTGGAGGCCACACACAATACTCATCCTCATCAGGAGCATGCCCGGGCGTTGTAGGGAGGTCATACAGGCACGTGGAGGCCACACACAATGCTCAGCCTCATCAGGAGCATGCCCAGGCGTTGTAGGGAGGTCATACAGGCACGTGGAGGCCACACACAGTACTCATCCTCATCAGGAGCATGCCCGGGCGTTGTAGGGAGGTCATACAGGCACGTGGAGGCCACACACAATACTCAGCCTCATCAGGAGCATGCCCGGGCGTTGTAGGGAGGTCATACAGGCACGTGGAGGCCACACAAAATACTCAGCCTCATCAGGAGCATGCCCAGGTGTTGTAGGGAGGTTATACAGGCACGTGGAGGCCACACACAATACTTAGCCTCATCAGGAGCATGCCCAGGCATTGTAGGGAGGTCATACAGGCATGTGGAGGCCACACACAATACTCAGCCTCATCAGGAGCATGCCCAGGCGTTGTAGGGAGGTCATACAGGCACGTGGAGGCCACACACAATACTCAGACTCATCAGGAGCATGCCCAGGCGTTGTAGGGAGGTCATACAGGCACGTGGAGGCCACACACAATACTGAGCCTCATCAGGAGCATGCCCAGGCGTTGTAGGGAGGTCATACAGGCACGTGAAGGCCACACACAATACTCAGCCTCATCAGGAGCATGGCCAGGCGTTGTAGGGGGGTCATACAGGCACGTGGAGGCCACACACAATACTCAGCCTCATCAGGAGCATGCCCAGGCGTTGTAGGGGGGTCATACAGGCACGTGGAGGCCACACACAATACTCAGCCTCATCAGGAGCATGCCCAGGCGTTGTAGGGTGGTCATTCAGGCACGTGGAGGCCACACACAATACTCAGCCTCATCAGGGGCATGCCCAGGCGTTGTAGGGAGGTCATACAGGCACGTGGAGGCCACACACAATACTGAGCCTCATCAGGAGCATGCCCAGGCGTTGTAGGGAGGTCATATAGGCACGTGGAGGCCACACACAATACTCAGCCTCATCAGGAGCATGCCCAGGCGTTGTAGGGAGGCCATACAGGCACGTGGAGGCCACACACAATACTCAGCCTCATCAGGAGCATTCCCAGGCGTTGTAGGGAGGTCATACAGGCACGTGGAGGCCACACACAATACTCAGCCTCATCAGGAGCATGCCCAGGCGTTGTAGGGAGGTCATACAGGCACGTGGAGGCCACACACAATACTGAGCCTCATCAGGAGCATGCCCAGGCGTTGTAGGGAGGCCATACAGGCACGTGGAGGCCACACACAATACTCAGCCTCATCAGGAGCATGCCCAGGCGTTGTTGGGAGGTCATACAGGCACGTGGAGGCCACACACAATACTCAGCCTCATCAGGAGCATGCCCAGGCGTTGTAGGGAGGTCATACAGGAACGTGGAGGCCACACACAATACTCAGCCTCATCAGGAGCATGCCCAGGCATTGTAGGGAGGTCATACAGGCACATGGAGGCCACACACAATACTCAGCCTCATCAGGAGCATGCCCAGGCGTTGTAGAGAGGTCATACAGGCACGTGCAGGCCACACACAATACTCAGCCTCATCAGGAGCACGCCCAGGCGTTGTTGGGAGGTCATACAGGCACGTGGAGGCCACACACAATACTCAGCCTCATCAGGAGCACGCCCAGGCGTTGTAGGGAAGTCATACAGGCACGTGGAGGCCACACACAATACTCAGCCTCATCAGGAGCACGCCCAGGCGTTGTAGGGAGGTCATACAGGCACGTGGAGGCCACACACAATACTCAGCCTCATCAGAAGCACGCCCAGGCTTTGTAGGGAGGTCATACAGGCACGTGGAGGCCACACACAATACTCAGCCTCATCAGGAGCATGCCCAGGCATTGTAGGGAGGTCATACAGGCACGTGGAGGCCACACACAATACTCAGCCTCATCAGGAGCACGCCCAGGCGTTGTAGGGAGGTCATACAGGCACGTGGAGGCCACACACAATACTGAGCCTCATCAGGAGCATGCCCAGGCGTTGTAGGGAGGTCATACAGGCACGTGGAGGCCTCACACAATACTGAGCCTCATCAGGAGCATGCCCAGGCATTGTAGGGAGGTCACACAGGCACTTGGAGGCCACACACAATACTCAGCCTCATCAGGAGCATGCCCAGGCGTTGTAGGGAGGTCATACAGGCACGTGGAGGCCACACTCAATACTCAGCCTCATCAGCAGCATGCCCAGGTGTTGTAGGGAGGTCATACAGGCACGTGGAGGCCACACACAATACTGAGCCTCTTCAGGAGCATGCCCAGGCGTTGTAGGGAGGTCATATAGGCACGTGGAGGCCACACACAATACTCAGCCTCATCAGGAGCATGCCCAGGAGTTGTAGGGAGGTCATACAGGCACGTGGAGGCCACACACAATACTCAGCCTCATCAGGAGCATGCCAAGGCGTTGTAGGGAGGTCATACAGGCACGTGGAGGCCACACACAATACTCAGCCTCATCAGGAGCATGCCCAGGCGTTGTAGGGAGGTCATACAGGCACGTGGAGGCCACACACAATACTGAGCCTCATCAGGAGCATGCCCAGGCGTTGTAGGGAGGTCATATAGGCACGTGGAGGCCACACACAATACTCAGCCTCATCAGGAGCATGCCCAGGAGTTGTAGGGATGTCATACAGGCACGTGGAGGCCACACACAATACTCAGCCTCATCAGGAGCATGCCAAGGCGTTGTAGGGAGGTCATACAGGCACGTGGAGGCCACACACAATACTGAGCCTCATCAGGAGCATGCCCAGGTGTTGTAGGGAGGTCATACAGGCACGTGGAGGCCACACACAATACTCAGCCTCATCAGGAGCATGCCCAGGCGTTGTAGGGAGGTCATACAGGCATGAGGAGGCCACACACAATACTGAGCCTCATCAGGAGCATGCCCAGGCGTTGTAGGGAGGTCATACAGGCACGTGGAGGCCACACACAATACTGAGCCTCATCAGGAGCATGCCCAGGTGTTGTAGGGAGGTCATACAGGCACGTGGAGGCCACACACAATACTGAGCCTCATCAGGAGCATGCCCAGGCGTTGTAGGGAGGTCATATAGGCACGTGGAGGCCACACACAATACTCAGCGTCATCAGGAGCATGCCCAGGAGTTTTAGGGAGGTCATACAGGCACGTGGAGGCCACACACAATACTCAGCCTCATCAGGAGCATGCCCAGGCGTTGTAGGGAGGTCATACAGGCACGTGGAGGCCACACACAATACTGAGCCTCATCAGGAGCATGCCCAGGCGTTGTAGGGGGGTCATACAGGCACGTGGAGGCCACACACAATACTGAGCCTCATCAGGAGCATGCCCAGGCATTGTAGGGAGGTCATACAGTCACGTGGAGGCCACACACAATACTCAGCCTCATCAGGAGCATGTCCAGGCGTTGTAGGGAGGTCATACAGGCACGTGGAGGCCACACACAATACTCAGCCTCATCAGGAGCATGCCCAGGCGTTGTAGGGAGGTCATACAGGCACGTGGAGGCCACACACAATACTCAGCCTCATCAGGAGCATGCCCAGGCATTGTAGGGAGGTCATACAGGCACGTGGAGGCCACACACAATACTCAGCCTCATCAGGAGCATGCCCAGGCGTTGTAGGGAGGTCATACAGGCACGTGGAGGCCACACACAATACTCAGCCTCATCAGGAGCATGCCCAGGCGTTGTAGGGAGGTCATACAGGCACGTGGAGGCCACACACGATACTCAGCCTCATCAGGAGCATGCCCAGGCGTTGTAGGGAGGTCATACAGGCACGTGGAGGCCACACACGATACTCAGCCTACCACAGGAGCATGCCCAGGCGTTGTAGGGAGGTCATACAGGCACGTGGAGGCCACACACAATACTCAGCCTCATCAGGAGCACGCCCAGGCGTAGTAGGGAGGTCATACAGGCACGTGGAGGCCACACACAATACTCAGCCTCATCAGGAGCATGCCCAGGCGTTGTAGGGAGGTCATACAGGTACGTGGAGGCCACACACAATACTCAGCCTCATCAGGAGCATGCCCAGGCGTTGTAGGGAGGTCATACAGGCACGTGGAGGCCACACACAATACTCAGCCTCATCAGGAGCATGCCCAGGCGTTGTAGGGAGGTCAGACAGGCACGTGGAGGCCACACACAATACTCAGCCTCATCAGGAGCATGCCCAGGTGTTGTAGGGAGGTCATACAGGCACGTGGAGGCCACACACAATACTCAGCCTCATCAGGAGCATGCCCAGGCTTTGTAGGGAGGTCATACAGGCACGTGGAGGCCACACACAATACTCAGCCTCATCAGGAGCATGCCCAGGCGTTGTAGGGAGGTCATACAGGCACGTGGAGGCCACACACAATACTCAGCCTCATCAGGAGCACGCCCAGGCGTTGTAGGGAGGTCATACAGGCACGTGGAGGCCACACACAATACTCAGCCTCATCAGGAGCATGCCCAGGCGTTGTAGGGAGGTCATACAGGTACGTGGAGGCCACACACAATACTCAGCCTCATCAGGAGCATGCCCAGGCATTGTAGGGAGGTCATACAGGCACGTGGAGGCCACACACAATACTCAGCCTCATCAGGAGCATGCCCAGGCGTTGTAGGGAGGTCATACAGGCACGTGGAGGCCACACACAATACTCAGCCTCATCAGGAGCATGCCCAGGCGCTGTAGGGAGGTCATACAGGCACGTGGAGGCCACACACAATACTCAGCCTCATCAGGAGCATGCCCAGGCGTTGTAGGGAGGTCATACAGGCACGTGGAGGCCACACACAATGCTCAGCCTCATCAGGAGCATGCCCAGGCGTTGTAGGGAGGTCATACAGGCACATGGAGGCCACACACAATACTGAGCCTCATCAGGAGCATGCCCAGGCGTTGTAGGGAGGTCATACAGGCACGTGGAGGCCACACACAATACTCAGCCTCATCAGGAGCATGCCCAAGCATTGTAGGGAGGTCATACAGGCACGTGGAGGCCACACACAATACTCAGCCTCATCAGGTCATCAGGAGCATGCCCAGTTGTTGTAGGGAGGTCATAATACACTCGTGGAGGCCACACACAATACTCAGCCTCATCAGGAGCATGCTCAGGCATTGTAGGGAGGTCATACAGGCACGTGGAGGCCACACACAATACTCAGCCTCATCAGGAGCATGCCCAGGCGTTGTAGGGAGGTCATACAGGCACGTGGAGGCCACACACAATACTCAGTCTCATCAGGAGCATACCCAGGCGTTGTAGTGAGGTCATACAGGCACGTGGAGGCCACACACAATACTCAGCCTCATCAGGAGCATGCCCAGGCGTTGTAGGGAGGTCATACAGGCACGTGGAGGCCACACACAATACTGAGCCTCATCAGGAGCATGCCCAGGTGTTGTAGGGAGGTCATACAGGCACGTGGAGGCCACACACAATACTGAGCCTCTTCAGGAGCATGCCCAGGCGTTGTAGGGAGGTCATATAGGCACGTGGAGGCCACACACAATACTCAGCCTCATCAGGAGCATGCCCAGGAGTTGTAGGGAGGTCATACAGGCACGTGGAGGCCACACACAATACTCAGCCTCATCAGGAGCATGCCAAGGCGTTGTAGGGAGGTCATACAGGCACGTGGAGGCCACACACAATACTCAGCCTCATCAGGAGCATGCCCAGGCGTTGTAGGGAGGTCATACAGGCACATGGAGGCCACACACAATACTGAGCCTCATCAGGAGCATGCCCAGGCGTTGTAGGGAGGTCATATAGGCACGTGGAGGCCACACACAATACTCAGCCTCATCAGGAGCATGCCCAGGAGTTGTAGGGAGGTCATACAGGCACGTGGAGGCCACACACAATACTCAGCCTCATCAGGAGCATGCCAAGGCGTTGTAGGGAGGTCATACAGGCACGTGGAGGCCACACACAATACTGAGCCTCATCAGGAGCATGCCCAGGTGTTGTAGGGAGGTCATACAGGCACGTGGAGGCCACACACAATACTCAGCCTCATCAGGAGCATGCCCAGGCGTTGTAGGGAGGTCATACAGGCACGAGGAGGCCACACACAATACTGAGCCTCATCAGGAGCATGCCCAGGCGTTGTAGGGAGGTCATACAGGCACGTGGAGGCCACACACAATACTGAGCCTCATCAGGAGCATGCCCAGGTGTTGTAGGGAGGTCATACAGGCACGTGGAGGCCACACACAATACTGAGCCTCATCAGGAGCATGCCCAGGCGTTGTAGGGAGGTCATATAGGCACGTGGAGGCCACACACAATACTCAGCCTCATCAGGAGCATGCCCAGGAGTTTTAGGGAGGTCATACAGGCACGTGGAGGCCACACACAATACTCAGCCTCATCAGGAGCATGCCAAGGCGTTGTAGGGAGGTCATACAGGCACGTGGAGGCCACACACAATACTCAGCCTCATCAGGAGCATGCCCAGGTGTTGTAGGGAGGTCATACAGGCACGTGGAGGCCACACACAATACTCAGCCTCATCAGGAGCATGCCCAGGCATTGTAGGGAGGTCATACAGGCACGTGGAGGCCACACACAATACTCAGCCTCATCAGGAGCATGCCCAGGCGTTGTAGGGAGGTCATACAGGCACGTGGAGGCCACACACAATACTCAGCCTCATCAGGAGCATGCCCAGGCGTTGTAGGGAGGTCATACAGGCACGTGGAGGCCACACACAATACTCAGCCTCATCAGGAGCATGCTCAGGCGTTGTAGGGAGGTCATACAGGCACGTGGAGGCCACACACAATACTCAGCCTCATCAGGAGCATGCACAGGCGTTGTAGGGAGGTCATACAGGCACGTGGAGGCCACACACAATACTCAGTCTCATCAGGAGCATACCCAGGCGTTGTAGGGAGGTCATACAGGCACGTGGAGGCCACACACAATACTCAGCCTCATCAGGAGCATGCCCAGGCGTTGTAGGGAGGTCATACAGGCACGTGGAGGCCACACACAATACTCAGCCTCATCAGGAGCATGCCCAGGTGTTGTAGGGAGGTCATACAGGCACGTGGAGGCCACACACAATACTGAGCCTCATCAGGAGCATGCCCAGGCGTTGTAGGGAGGTCATATAGGCACGTGGAGGCCACACACAATACTCAACCTCATCAGGAGCATGCCCAGGAGTTGTAGGGAGGTCATACAGGCACGTGGAGGCCACACACAACACTCAGCCTCATCAGGAGCATGCCCAGGCGTTGTAGGGAGGTCATACAGGCACGTGGAGGCCACACACAATGCTCAGCCTCATCAGGAGCATGCCCAGGTGTTGTAGGGAGGTCATACAGGCACGTGGAGGCCACACACAATACTGAGCCTCATCAGGAGCATGCCCAGGCGTTGTAGGGAGGTCATATAGGCACGTGGAGGCCACACACAATACTCAACCTCATCAGGAGCATGCCCAGGAGTTGTAGGGAGGTCATACAGGCACGAGGAGGCCACACACAATACTGAGCCTCATCAGGAGCATGCCCAGGCGTTGTAGGGAGGTCATACAGGCACGTGGAGACCACACACAATACTCAGCCTCATCAGGAGCATGCTCAGGCGTTGTAGGGAGGTCATACAGGCACGTGGAGGCCGCACACAATACTCAGCATCATCAGGAGCATGCCCAGGCATTGTAGGGAGGTCATACAGGCACGTGGAGGCCACACACAATACTCAGCCTCATCAGGAGCACGCCCAGGCGTAGTAGGGAGGTCATACAGGCACGTGGAGGCCACACACAATACTCAGCCTCATCAGGAGCACGCCCAGGCGTTGTAGGGAGGTCATACAGGCACGTGGAGGCCACACACAATACTCAGCCTCATCAGGAGCACGCCCAGGCGTTGTAGGGAGGTCATACAGGCACGTGGAGGCCACACACAATACTCAGCCTCATCAGGAGCACGCCCAGTCGTTGTAGGGAGGTCATACAGGCACGTGGAGGCCACACACAATACTCAGCCTCATCAGGAGCACGCCCAGGCGTTGTAGGGAGGTCATACAGGCACGTGGAGGCCACACACAATACTCAGCCTCATCAGGAGCACGCCCAGGCGTTGTAGGGAGGTCATACAGGCACGTGGAGGCCACACACAATACTCAGCCTCATCAGGAGCATGCCCAGGCGTTGTAGGGAGGTCATACAGGCACGTGGTGGCCACACACAATACTCAGCCTCATCAGGAGCACGCCCAGGCGTTGTAGGGAGGTCATACAGGCACGTGGAGGCCACACACAATACTCAGCCTCATCAGGAGCACGCCCAGGCGTTGTAGGGAGGTCATACAGGCACGTGGAGGCCACACACAATACTCAGTCTCATCAGGAGCATGCCCAGGCGTTGTAGGGAGGTCATACAGGCACGTGGAGGCCACACACAATACTCAGCCTCATCAGGAGCATTCCCAGGCGTTGTAGGGAGGTCATACAGGCACGTGGAGGCCACACACAATACTCAGCCTCATCAGGAGCATGCCCAGGCGTTGTAGGGAGGTCATACAGGCACGTGGAGGCCACACACAATACTCAGCCTCATCAGGAGCATGCCCAGGCGTTGCAGGGAGGTCATACAGGCACGTGGAGGCCACACACAATACTCAGCCTCATCAGGAGCATGCCCAGGCGTTGTAGGGAGGCCATACAGGCACGTGGAGGCCACACACAATACTCAGCCTCATCAGGAGCATGTCCAGGCGTTGTAGGGAGGTCATACAGGCACGTGGAGGCCACACACAATACTCAGCCTCATCAGGTCATCAGGAGCATGCCCAGTTGTTGTAGGGAGGTCATAATACACTCGTGGAGGCCACACACAATACTCAGCCTCATCAGGAGCATGCTCAGGCATTGTAGGGAGGTCATACAGGCACGTGGAGGCCACACACAATACTCTGCCTCATCAGGAGCATGCCCAGGCATTGTAGGGAGGTCATACAGGCACGTGGAGGCCACACACAATACTCAGCCTCATCAGGTCATCAGGAGCATGCCCAGTTGTTGTAGGGAGGTCATAATACACTCGTGGAGGCCACACACAAAACTCAGCCTCATCAGGAGCATGCTCAGGCATTGTAGGGAGGTCATACAGGCACGTGGAGGCCACACACAATACTCAGCCTCATCAGGAGCATGCCCAGGCGCTGTAGGGAGGTCATACAGGCACGTGGAGGCCACACACAATACTGAGCCTCATCAGGAGCATGCCCAGGCGCTGTAGGGAGGTCATACAGGCACGTGGAGGCCACACACAATACTCAGCCTCATCAGGAGCATGCCCAGGCGTTGTAGGGAGGTCATACAGGCACGTGGAGGCCACACACAATACTCAGCCTCATCAGGAGCATGCCTAGGCGTTGTAGGGAGGTCATACAGGCACGTGGAGGCCACACACAATACTCAGCCTCATCAGGAGCACGCCCAGGCGTTGTAGGGAGGTCATACAGCCACGTGGAGGCCGCACAAAATACTCAGCCTCATCAGGAGCATGCCCAGGCGTTGTAGGGAGGTCATACAGGCACGTGGAGGCCACACACAATACTCAGCCTCATCAGGAGCATGCCCAGGCGTTGTAGGGAGGTCATACAGGCACGTGGAGGCCACACACAATACTCAGCCTCATCAGGAGCATGCCCAGGCGTTGTAGGGAGGTCATACAGGCACGTGGAGGCCACACACAATACTCAGCCTCATCAGGAGCATGCCCAGTCGTTGTAGGGAGGTCATACAGGCACGTGGAGGCCACACACAATACTCAGCCTCATCAGGAGCACGCCCAGGCATTGTAGGGAGGTCATACAGGCACGTGGAGGCCACACACAATACTCAGCCTCATCAGGAGTGACGCGCCCCTGGGCCTGTACTGAGTAGCGTTGCGCGCACGGGGGCCTACCCGGAGCCGGATCTGATAGGGGTAGTAGTCTCGTGGCGGTGACCCGGTCCGTGCCCAGGGAGTCAAACTGAGTGGCAGTATTTAGCAGTAGATGTTAGAATGTTCGACTACGCCACCCGTTCAGTGCGGTTATGAAACCGCCGCTGCAGGGCAGACCGCTGAGGCCGGTGGTACGGTTGTGCAGCGTGGATGGTATAACCCCCAACGGGAGGGGTATGGCCTCAGGGCAGCGGACGTGGATGATGAAACACTCGGAGACGGTGCGGTGTAGTTCAGGGTCTTTACTGGTGGCAAAGGTAGACCCTCCCGGAGTACTGGCTAGCGAACGGGGCCTGGTCAGTCCGTGAGCAGATGGAATCTCCCCTGGCCAGGCGGAGTTGTAGGCCTCCCCAACTAATCGTACTCTTCTGGCTACCTTGCTAGAGGCGGGTAAAAGTAGCCCACGTCCCTGAGTGTACCGTGTGGTGCTCACCCGTATGGCCAGTGACTCGGGGCCTTCTGGTAGCTTCCGCTCCACGACGGCGGTGCTGGTCCCTTGCGTGTGACCGTGCCTTCGGGTTTCTTGGCCAGAGGACCTGAAATCCCCTGCCGGGCGGTTTCTGCTGCTGGGTAAGGATTAGTCCCCACAGCCTCGGACTCCGTGTCCGGTAAGAACTCTTCAATCAGGGCGAGCTCTACAGCTTCCAGCCCCTGACTCCTTTTAGCACTGCTCCCACTGAGCTCCTGATCTTTCTTTCCTATAGCCGCTGCTCTCCAGACCAGACTGTGTCTCTGTCTGGGACTCCTCTTCTTCTCCTCAACCCTGCCTCAGCCCTAGTTTTATATAGGGGAAGTTCTTCCCCTCCCAGGACTGGGCAGGAGGGGTGGCATGCATAGGATTCCTGACCAGGAGACCTCCCACCTGCTCTCAGACGTAATATTGCTATTACTGTGGAAACCAGACCCCTGGGGTGCCACAGGAGCATGCCCAGGCGTTGTAGGGAGGTCATACAGGCACGTGGAGGCCACACACAATACTCAGCCTCATCAGGAGCATGCCCAGGAGTTGTAGGGAGGTCATACAGGCACGTGGAGGCCACACACAATACTCAGCCTCATCAGGAGCATGCCCAGGCGTTGTAGGGCGGTCATACAGGCACGTGGAGGCCACACACAATACTCAGCCTCATCAGGAGCATGCCCAGGCGTTGTAGGGAGGTCATAGAGGCACGTGGAGGCCACACACAATACTCAGCCTCATCAGGAGCATGCCCAGGCGTTGTAGGGAGGTCATACAGGCACGTGGAGGCCACACACAATACTGAGCCTCATCAGGAGCATGCCCAGGCGTTGTAGGGAGGTCATACAGGCACGTGGAGGCCACACACAATACTGAGCCTCATTAGGAGCATGCCCAGGCGTTGTAGGGAGGTCATACAGGCACGTGGAGGCCACACACAATACTGAGCCTCATCAGGATCATGCCCAGGCGTTGTAGGGAGGTCATACAGGCACGTGGAGGCCACACACAATACTGAGCCTCATCAGGAGCATGCCCAGGCGTTGTAGGGAGGTCATACAGGCACGTGGAGGCCACACACAATACTCAGCCTCATCAGGAGCATGCCCAGGCCTTGTAGGGAGGTCATACAGGCACGTGGAGGCCAAACACGATACTCAGCCTCATCAGGAGCATGCCCAGGCCTTGTAGGGAGGTCATACAGGCACATGGAGGCCACACACGATACTCAGCCTCATCAGGAGCATGCCCAGGCGTTGTAGGGAGGTCATACAGGCACGTGGAGGCCACACACAATACTCAGCCTCATCAGGAGCACGCCCAGGCGTAGTAGGGAGGTCATACAGGCACGTGGAGGCCACACACAATACTCAGCCTCATCAGGAGCATGCCCAGGCGTTGTAGGGAGGTCATACAGGTACGTGGAGGCCACACACAATACTCAGCCTCATCAGGAGCATGCCCAGGCATTGTAGGGAGGTCATACAGGCACGTGGAGGCCACACACAATACTCAGCCTCATCAGGAGCATGCCCAGGCATTGTAGGGAGGTCATACAGGCACGTGGAGGCCACACACAATACTCAGCCTCATCAGGAGCATGCCCAGGCGTTGTAGGGAGGTCATACAGGCACGTGGAGGCCACACACAATACTCAGCCTCATCAGGAGCATGCCCAGGCTTTGTAGGGAGGTCATACAGGCACGTGGAGGTCACACACAATACTCAGCCTCATCAGGAGCATGCCCAGGCGTTGTAGGGAGGTCATACAGGCACGTGGAGGCCACACACAATACTCAGCCTAATCAGGAGCACGCCCAGGCGTTGTAGGGAGGTCATACAGGCACGTGGAGGCCACACACAATACTCAGCCTCATCAGGAGCATGCCCAGGCGTTGTAGGGAGGTCATACAGGTACATGGAGGCCACACACAATACTCAGCCTCATCAGGAGCATGCCCAGGCATTGTAGGGAGGTCATACAGGCACGTGGAGGCCACACACAATACTCAGCCTCATCAGGAGCATGCCCAGGCATTGTAGGGAGGTCATACAGGCACGTGGAGGCCACACACAATACTCAGCCTCATCAGGAGCATGCCCAGGCGTTGTAGGGAGGTCATACAGGCACGTGGAGGCCACACACAATACTCAGCCTCATCAGGAGCATGCCCAGGCGTTGTAGGGAGGTCATACAGGCACGTGGAGGCCACACACAATGCTCAGCCTCATCAGGAGCATGCCCAGGCGTTGTAGGGAGGTCATACAGGCACGTGGAGGCCACACACAATACTGAGCCTCATCAGGAGCATGCCCAGTCATTGTAGGGAGGTCATACAGGCACGTGGAGGCCACACACAATACTCAGCCTCATCAGGAGCATGCCCAGGCATTGTAGGGAGGTCATACAGGCACGTGGAGGCCACACACAATACTCAGCCTCATCAGGTCATCAGGAGCATGCCCAGTTGTTGTAGGGAGGTCATAATACACTCGTGGAGGCCACACACAATACTCAGCCTCATCAGGAGCATGCTCAGGCATTGTAGGGAGGTCATACAGGCACGTGGAGGCCACACACAATACTCAGCCTCATCAGGAGCATGCCCAGGCGCTGTAGGGAGGTCATACAGGCACGTGGAGGCCACACACAATACTGAGCCTCATCAGGAGCATGCCCAGGCGCTGTAGGGAGGTCATACAGGCACGTAGAGGCCACACACAATACTCAGCCTCATCAGGAGCATGCCCAGGCGTTGTAGGGAGGTCATACAGGCACGTGGAGGCCACACACAATACTCAGCCTCATCAGGAGCATGCCCAGGCGTTGTAGGGAGGTCATACAGGCACGTGGAGGCCACACACAATACTCAGCCTCATCAGGAGCATGCCCAGGCGTTGTAGGGAGGTCATACAGGCACGTGGAGGCCACACACAATACTCAGCCTCATCAGGAGCATGCCCAGGTGTTGTAGGGAGGTCATACAGGCACGTGGAGGCCACACACAATACTCAGCCTCATCAGGAGCATGCCCAGGCGTTGTAGGGAGGTCATACAGGCACGTGTAGGCCACACACAATACTGAGCCTCATCAGGAGCATGCCCAGGCGTTGTAGGGAGGTCATACAGGCACGTGGAGGCCACACACAATACTCAGCCTCATCAGGAGCATGCCCAGGCCTTGTAGGGAGGTCATACAGGCACGTGGAGGCCAAACACGATACTCAGCCTCATCAGGAGCATGCCCAGGCGTTGTAGGGAGGTCATACAGGCACGTGGAGGCCACACACAATACTCATCCTCATCAGGAGCATGCCCGGGCGTTGTAGGGAGGTCATACAGGCACGTGGAGGCCACACACAATGCTCAGCCTCATCAGGAGCATGCCCAGGCGTTGTAGGGAGGTCATACAGGCACGTGGAGGCCACACACAATACTCATCCTCATCAGGAGCATGCCCGGGCGTTGTAGGGAGGTCATACAGGCACGTGGAGGCCACACACAATGCTCAGCCTCATCAGGAGCATGCCCAGGCGTTGTAGGGAGGTCATACAGGCACGTGGAGGCCACACACAATACTCAGCCTCATCAGGAGCATGCCCGGGCATTGTAGGGAGGTCATACAGGCACGTGGAGGCCACACAAAATACTCAGCCTCATCAGGAGCATGCCCAGGTGTTGTAGGGAGGTTATACAGGCACGTGGAGGCCACACACAATACTTAGCCTCATCAGGAGCATGCCCAGGCATTGTAGGGAGGTCATACAGGCATGTGGAGGCCACAAACAATACTCAGCCTCATCAGGAGCATGCCCAGGCGTTGTAGGGAGGTCATACAGGCACGTGGAGGCCACACACAATACTCAGACTCATCAGGAGCATGCCCAGGCGTTGTAGGGAGGTCATACAGGCACGTGGAGGCCACACACAATACTCAGCCTCATCAGGAGCATGCCCAGGCGTTGTAGGGAGGTCATACAGGCACGTGAAGGCCACACACAATACTCAGCCTCATCAGGAGCATGGCCAGGCGTTGTAGGGGGGTCATACAGGCACGTGGAGGCCACACACAATACTCAGCCTCATCAGGAGCATGCCCAGGCGTTGTAGGGGGGTCATACAGGCACGTGGAGGCCACACACAATACTCAGACTCATCAGGAGCATGCCCAGGCGTTGTAGGGAGGTCATACAGGCACGTGGAGGCCACACACAATACTCAGCCTCATCAGGAGCATGCCCAGGCGTTGTAGGGTGGTCATTCAGGCACGTGGAGGCCACACACAATACTCAGCCTCATCAGGGGCATGCCCAGGCGTTGTAGGGAGGTCATACAGGCACGTGGAGGCCACACACAATACTGAGCCTCATCAGGAGCATGCCCAGGCGTTGTAGGGAGGTCATATAGGCACGTGGAGGCCACACACAATACTCAGCCTCATCAGGAGCATGCCCAGGCGTTGTAGGGAGGTCATACAGGCACGTGGAGGCCACACTCAATACTCAGCCTCATCAGGAGCATGCCCAGGTGTTGTAGGGAGGTCATACAGGCACGTGGAGGCCACACACAATACTGAGCCTCTTCAGGAGCATGCCCAGGCGTTGTAGGGAGGTCATATAGGCACGTGGAGGCCACACACAATACTCAGCCTCATCAGGAGCATGCCCAGGAGTTGTAGGGAGGTCATACAGGCACGTGGAGGCCACACACAATACTCAGCCTCATCAGGAGCATGCCAAGGCATTGTAGGGAGGTCATACAGGCACGTGGAGGCCACACAGAATACTCAGCCTCATCAGGAGCATGCCCAGGCGTTGTAGGGAGGTCATACAGGCACGTGGAGGCCACACACAATACTGAGCCTCATCAGGAGCATGCCCAGGCGTTGTAGGGAGGTCATATAGGCACGTGGAGGCCACACACAATACTCAGCCTCATCAGGAGCATGCCCAGGAGTTGTAGGGAGGTCATACAGGCACGTGGAGGCCACACACAATACTGAGCCTCATCAGGAGCATGCCCAGGCGTTGTAGGGAGGTCATACAGGCACGTGGAGGCCACACACAATACTCAGCCTCATCAGGAGCATGCCCAGGCCTTGTAGGGAGGTCATACAGGCACGTGGAGGCCAAACACGATACTCAGCCTCATCAGGAGCATGCCCAGGCCTTGTAGGGAGGTCATACAGGCACATGGAGGCCACACACGATACTCAGCCTCATCAGGAGCATGCCCAGGCGTTGTAGGGAGGTCATACAGGCACGTGGAGGCCACACACAATACTCAGCCTCATCAGGAGCACGCCCAGGCGTAGTAGGGAGGTCATACAGGCACGTGGAGGCCACACACAATACTCAGCCTCATCAGGAGCATGCCCAGGCGTTGTAGGGAGGTCATACAGGTACGTGGAGGCCACACACAATACTCAGCCTCATCAGGAGCATGCCCAGGCATTGTAGGGAGGTCATACAGGCACGTGGAGGCCACACACAATACTCAGCCTCATCAGGAGCATGCCCAGGCATTGTAGGGAGGTCATACAGGCACGTGGAGGCCACACACAATACTCAGCCTCATCAGGAGCATGCCCAGGCGTTGTAGGGAGGTCATACAGGCACGTGGAGGCCACACACAATACTCAGCCTCATCAGGAGCATGCCCAGGCTTTGTAGGGAGGTCATACAGGCACGTGGAGGTCACACACAATACTCAGCCTCATCAGGAGCATGCCCAGGCGTTGTAGGGAGGTCATACAGGCACGTGGAGGCCACACACAATACTCAGCCTCATCAGGAGCACGCCCAGGCGTTGTAGGGAGGTCATACAGGCACGTGGAGGCCACACACAATACTCAGCCTCATCAGGAGCATGCCCAGGCGTTGTAGGGAGGTCATACAGGTACATGGAGGCCACACACAATACTCAGCCTCATCAGGAGCATGCCCAGGCATTGTAGGGAGGTCATACAGGCACGTGGAGGCCACACACAATACTCAGCCTCATCAGGAGCATGCCCAGGCATTGTAGGGAGGTCATACAGGCACGTGGAGGCCACACACAATACTCAGCCTCATCAGGAGCATGCCCAGGCGTTGTAGGGAGGTCATACAGGCACGTGGAGGCCACACACAATACTCAGCCTCATCAGGAGCATGCCCAGGCGTTGTAGGGAGGTCATACAGGCACGTGGAGGCCACACACAATGCTCAGCCTCATCAGGAGCATGCCCAGGCGTTGTAGGGAGGTCATACAGGCACGTGGAGGCCACACACAATACTGAGCCTCATCAGGAGCATGCCCAGTCGTTGTAGGGAGGTCATACAGGCACGTGGAGGCCACACACAATACTCAGCCTCATCAGGAGCATGCCCAGGCATTGTAGGGAGGTCATACAGGCACGTGGAGGCCACACACAATACTCAGCCTCATCAGGTCATCAGGAGCATGCCCAGTTGTTGTAGGGAGGTCATAATACACTCGTGGAGGCCACACACAATACTCAGCCTCATCAGGAGCATGCTCAGGCGTTGTAGGGAGGTCATACAGGCACGTGGAGGCCACACACAATACTCAGCCTCATCAGGAGCATGCCCAGGCGCTGTAGGGAGGTCATACAGGCACGTGGAGGCCACACACAATACTGAGCCTCATCAGGAGCATGCCCAGGCGCTGTAGGGAGGTCATACAGGCACGTAGAGGCCACACACAATACTCAGCCTCATCAGGAGCATGCCCAGGCGTTGTAGGGAGGTCATACAGGCACGTGGAGGCCACACACAATACTCAGCCTCATCAGGAGCATGCCCAGGCGTTGTAGGGAGGTCATACAGGCACGTGGAGGCCACACACAATACTCAGCCTCATCAGGAGCATGCCCAGGCGTTGTAGGGAGGTCATACAGGCACGTGGAGGCCACACACAATACTCAGCCTCATCAGGAGCATGCCCAGGCGTTGTAGGGAGGTCATACAGGCACGTGGAGGCCACACACAATACTCAGCCTCATCAGGAGCATGCCCAGGCGTTGTAGGGAGGTCATACAGGCACGTGTAGGCCACACACAATACTGAGCCTCATCAGGAGCATGCCCAGGCGTTGTAGGGAGGTCATACAGGCACGTGGAGGCCACACACAATACTCAGCCTCATCAGGAGCATGCCCAGGCCTTGTAGGGAGGTCATACAGGCACGTGGAGGCCAAACACGATACTCAGCCTCATCAGGAGCATGCCCAGGCGTTGTAGGGAGGTCATACAGGCACGTGGAGGCCACACACAATACTCATCCTCATCAGGAGCATGCCCGGGCGTTGTAGGGAGGTCATACAGGCACGTGGAGGCCACACACAATGCTCAGCCTCATCAGGAGCATGCCCAGGCGTTGTAGGGAGGTCATACAGGCACGTGGAGGCCACACACAATACTCATCCTCATCAGGAGCATGCCCGGGCGTTGTAGGGAGGTCATACAGGCACGTGGAGGCCACACACAATGCTCAGCCTCATCAGGAGCATGCCCAGGCGTTGTAGGGAGGTCATACAGGCACGTGGAGGCCACACACAATACTCAGCCTCATCAGGAGCATGCCCGGGCATTGTAGGGAGGTCATACAGGCACGTGGAGGCCACACAAAATACTCAGCCTCATCAGGAGCATGCCCAGGTGTTGTAGGGAGGTTATACAGGCACGTGGAGGCCACACACAATACTTAGCCTCATCAGGAGCATGCCCAGGCATTGTAGGGAGGTCATACAGGCATGTGGAGGCCACAAACAATACTCAGCCTCATCAGGAGCATGCCCAGGCGTTGTAGGGAGGTCATACAGGCACGTGGAGGCCACACACAATACTCAGACTCATCAGGAGCATGCCCAGGCGTTGTAGGGAGGTCATACAGGCACGTGGAGGCCACACACAATACTCAGCCTCATCAGGAGCATGCCCAGGCGTTGTAGGGAGGTCATACAGGCACGTGAAGGCCACACACAATACTCAGCCTCATCAGGAGCATGGCCAGGCGTTGTAGGGGGGTCATACAGGCACGTGGAGGCCACACACAATACTCAGCCTCATCAGGAGCATGCCCAGGCGTTGTAGGGGGGTCATACAGGCACGTGGAGGCCACACACAATACTCAGACTCATCAGGAGCATGCCCAGGCGTTGTAGGGGGGTCATACAGGCACGTGGAGGCCACACACAATACTCAGCCTCATCAGGAGCATGCCCAGGCGTTGTAGGGTGGTCATTCAGGCACGTGGAGGCCACACACAATACTCAGCCTCATCAGGGGCATGCCCAGGCGTTGTAGGGAGGTCATACAGGCACGTGGAGGCCACACACAATACTGAGCCTCATCAGGAGCATGCCCAGGCGTTGTAGGGAGGTCATATAGGCACGTGGAGGCCACACACAATACTCAGCCTCATTAGGAGCATGCCCAGGCGTTGTAGGGAGGCCATACAGGCACGTGGAGGCCACACACAATACTCAGCCTCATCAGGAGCATGCCCAGGCATTGTAGGGAGGTCATACAGGCACGTGGAGGCCACACACAATACTCAGCCTCATCAGGAGCATGCCCAGGCGTTGTAGGGAGGTCATACAGGCACGTGGAGGCCACACACAATACTGAGCCTCATCAGGAGCATGCCCAGGCGTTGTAGGGAGGCCATACAGGCACGTGGAGGCCACACACAATACTCAGCCTCATCAGGAGCATGCCCAGGCGTTGTTGGGAGGTCATACAGGCACGTGGAGGCCACACACAATACTCAGCCTCATCAGGAGCATGCCCAGGCGTTGTAGGGAGGTCATACAGGAACGTGGAGGCCACACACAATACTCAGCCTCATCAGGAGCATGCCCAGGCATTGTAGGGAGGTCATACAGGCACATGGAGGCCACACACAATACTCAGCCTCATCAGGAGCATGCCCAGGCGTTGTAGAGAGGTCATACAGGCACGTGCAGGCCACACACAATACTCAGCCTCATCAGGAGCACGCCCAGGCGTTGTAGGGAAGTCATACAGGCACGTGGAGGCCACACACAATACTCAGCCTCATCAGGAGCACGCCCAGGCGTTGTAGGGAGGTCATACAGGCACGTGGAGGCCACACACAATACTCAGCCTCATCAGAAGCACGCCCAGGCTTTGTAGGGAGGTCATACAGGCACGTGGAGGCCACACACAATACTCAGCCTCATCAGGAGCATGCCCAGGCATTGTAGGGAGGTCATACAGGCACGTGGAGGCCACACACAATACTCAGCCTCATCAGGAGCACGCCCAGGCGTTGTAGGGAGGTCATACAGGCACGTGGAGGCCACACACAATACTGAGCCTCATCAGGAGCATGCCCAGGCGTTGTAGGGAGGTCATACAGGCACGTGGAGGCCACACACAATACTGAGCCTCATCAGGAGCATGCCCAGGCATTGTAGGGAGGTCATACAGGCACTTGGAGGCCACACACAATACTCAGCCTCATCAGGAGCATGCCCAGGCGTTGTAGGGAGGTCATACAGGCACGTGGAGGCCACACTCAATACTCAGCCTCATCAGGAGCATGCCCAGGTGTTGTAGGGAGGTCATACAGGCACGTGGAGGCCACACACAATACTGAGCCTCTTCAGGAGCATGCCCAGGCGTTGTAGGGAGGTCATATAGGCACGTGGAGGCCACACACAATACTCAGCCTCATCAGGAGCATGCCCAGGAGTTGTAGGGAGGTCATACAGGCACGTGGAGGCCACACACAATACTCAGCCTCATCAGGAGCATGCCAAGGCGTTGTAGGGAGGTCATACAGGCACGTGGAGGCCACACAGAATACTCAGCCTCATCAGGAGCATGCCCAGGCGTTGTAGGGAGGTCATACAGGCACGTGGAGGCCACACACAATACTGAGCCTCATCAGGAGCATGCCCAGGCGTTGTAGGGAGGTCATATAGGCACGTGGAGGCCACACACAATACTCAGCCTCATCAGGAGCATGCCCAGGAGTTGTAGGGAGGTCATACAGGCACGTGGAGGCCACACACAATACTCAGCCTCATCAGGAGCATGCCAAGGCGTTGTAGGGAGGTCATACAGGCACGTGGAGGCCACACACAATACTGAGCCTCATCAGGAGCATGCCCAGGTGTTGTAGGGAGGTCATACAGGCACGTGGAGGCCACACACAATACTCAGCCTCATCAGGAGCATGCCCAGGCGTTGTAGGGAGGTCATACAGGCACGAGGAGGCCACACACAATACTGAGCCTCATCAGGAGCATGCCCAGGCGTTGTAGGGAGGTCATACAGGCACGTGGAGGCCACACACAATACTGAGCCTCATCAGGAGCATGCCCAGGTGTTGTAGGGAGGTCATACAGGCACGTGGAGGCCACACACAATACTGAGCCTCATCAGGAGCATGCCCAGGCATTGTAGGGAGGTCATATAGGCACGTGGAGGCCACACACAATACTCAGCGTCATCAGGAGCATGCCCAGGAGTTTTAGGGAGGTCATACAGGCACGTGGAGGCCACACACAATACTCAGCCTCATCAGGAGCATGCCCAGGCGTTGTAGGGAGGTCATACAGGCACGTGGAGGCCACACACAATACTGAGCCTCATCAGGAGCATGCCCAGGCGTTGTAGGGGGGTCATACAGGCACGTGGAGGCCACACACAATACTGAGCCTCATCAGGAGCATGCCCAGGCATTGTAGGGAGGTCATACAGTCACGTGGAGGCCACACACAATACTCAGCCTCATCAGGAGCATGTCCAGGCGTTGTAGGGAGGTCATACAGGCACGTGGAGGCCACACACAATACTCAGCCTCATCAGGAGCATGCCCAGGCGTTGTAGGGAGGTCATACAGGCACGTGGAGGCCACACACAATACTCAGCCTCATCAGGAGCATGCCCAGGCATTGTAGGGAGGTCATACAGGCACGTGGAGGCCACACACAATACTCAGCCTCATCAGGAGCATGCCCAGGCGTTGTAGGGAGGTCATACAGGCACGTGGAGGCCACACACAATACTCAGCCTCATCAGGAGCATGCCCAGGCGTTGTAGGGAGGTCATACAGGCACGTGGAGGCCACACACGATACTCAGCCTCATCAGGAGCATGCCCAGGCGTTGTAGGGAGGTCATACAGGCACGTGGAGGCCACACACGATACTCAGCCTACCACAGGAGCATGCCCAGGCGTTGTAGGGAGGTCATACAATCACGTGGAGGCCACACACAATACTCAGCCTCATCAGGAGCACGCCCAGGCGTAGTAGGGAGGTCATACAGGCACGTGGAGGCCACACACAATACTCAGCCTCATCAGGAGCATGCCCAGGCGTTGTAGGGAGGTCATACAGGTACGTGGAGGCCACACACAATACTCAGCCTCATCAGGAGCATGCCCAGGCGTTGTAGGGAGGTCATACAGGCACGTGGAGGCCACACACAATACTCAGCCTCATCAGGAGCATGCCCAGGCGTTGTAGGGAGGTCATACAGGCACGTGGAGGCCACACACAATACTCAGCCTCATCAGGAGCATGCCCAGGTGTTGTAGGGAGGTCATACAGGCACGTGGAGGCCACACACAATACTCAGCCTCATCAGGAGCATGCCCAGGCTTTGTAGGGAGGTCATACAGGCACGTGGAGGCCACACACAATACTCAGCCTCATCAGGAGCATGCCCAGGCGTTGTAGGGAGGTCATACAGGCACGTGGAGGCCACACACAATACTCAGCCTCATCAGGAGCACGCCCAGGCGTTGTAGGGAGGTCATACAGGCACGTGGAGGCCACACACAATACTCAGCCTCATCAGGAGCATGCCCAGGCGTTGTAGGGAGGTCATACAGGTACGTGGAGGCCACACACAATACTCAGCCTCATCAGGAGCATGCCCAGGCATTGTAGGGAGGTCATACAGGCACGTGGAGGCCACACACAATACTCAGCCTCATCAGGAGCATGCCCAGGCGTTGTAGGGAGGTCATACAGGCACGTGGAGGCCACACACAATACTCAGCCTCATCAGGAGCATGCCCAGGCGTTGTAGGGAGGTCATACAGGCACGTGGAGGCCACACACAATACTCAGCCTCATCAGGAGCATGCCCAGGCGTTGTAGGGAGGTCATACAGGCACGTGGAGGCCACACACAATGCTCAGCCTCATCAGGAGCATGCCCAGGCGTTGTAGGGAGGTCATACAGGCACATGGAGGCCACACACAATACTGAGCCTCATCAGGAGCATGCCCAGGCGTTGTAGGGAGGTCATACAGGCAAATGGAGGCCACACACAATACTGAGCCTCATCAGGAGCATGCCCAGGCATTGTAGGGAGGTCATACAGGCACGTGGAGGCCACACACAATACTCAGCCTCATCAGGTCATCAGGAGCATGCCCAGTTGTTGTAGGGAGGTCATAATACACTCGTGGAGGCCACACACAATACTCAGCCTCATCAGGAGCATGCTCAGGCATTGTAGGGAGGTCATACAGGCACGTGGAGGCCACACACAATACTCAGCCTCATCAGGAGCATGCCCAGGCGTTGTAGGGAGGTCATACAGGCACGTGGAGGCCACACACAATACTCAGTCTCATCAGGAGCATACCCAGGCGTTGTAGTGAGGTCATACAGGCACGTGGAGGCCACACACAATACTCAGCCTCATCAGGAGCATGCCCAGGCGTTGTAGGGAGGTCATACAGGCACGTGGAGGCCACACACAATACTGAGCCTCATCAGGAGCATGCCCAGGTGTTGTAGGGAGGTCATACAGGCACGTGGAGGCCACACACAATACTGAGCCTCTTCAGGAGCATGCCCAGGCGTTGTAGGGAGGTCATATAGGCACGTGGAGGCCACACACAATACTCAGCCTCATCAGGAGCATGCCCAGGAGTTGTAGGGAGGTCATACAGGCACGTGGAGGCCACACACAATACTCAGCCTCATCAGGAGCATGCCAAGGCGTTGTAGGGAGGTCATACAGGCACGTGGAGGCCACACACAATACTCAGCCTCATCAGGAGCATGCCCAGGCGTTGTAGGGAGGTCATACAGGCACATGGAGGCCACACACAATACTGAGCCTCATCAGGAGCATGCCCAGGCGTTGTAGGGAGGTCATATAGGCACGTGGAGGCCACACACAATACTCAGCCTCATCAGGAGCATGCCCAGGAGTTGTAGGGAGGTCATACAGGCACGTGGAGGCCACACACAATACTCAGCCTCATCAGGAGCATGCCAAGGCGTTGTAGGGAGGTCATACAGGCACGTGGAGGCCACACACAATACTGAGCCTCATCAGGAGCATGCCCAGGTGTTGTAGGGAGGTCATACAGGCACGTGGAGGCCACACACAATACTCAGCCTCATCAGGAGCATGCCCAGGCATTGTAGGGAGGTCATACAGGCACGAGGAGGCCACACACAATACTGAGCCTCATCAGGAGCATGCCCAGGCGTTGTAGGGAGGTCATACAGGCACGTGGAGGCCACACACAATACTGAGCCTCATCAGGAGCATGCCCAGGTGTTGTAGGGAGGTCATACAGGCACGTGGAGGCCACACACAATACTGAGCCTCATCAGGAGCATGCCCAGTCGTTGTAGGGAGGTCATATAGGCACGTGGAGGCCACACACAATACTCAGCCTCATCAGGAGCATGCCCAGGAGTTTTAGGGAGGTCATACAGGCACGTGGAGGCCACACACAATACTCAGCCTCATCAGGAGCATGCCAAGGCGTTGTAGGGAGGTCATACAGGCACGTGGAGGCCACACACAATACTCAGCCTCATCAGGAGCATGCCCAGGCGTTGTAGGGAGGTCATACAGGCACGTGGAGGCCACACACAATACTCAGCCTCATCAGGAGCATGCCCAGGCATTGTAGGGAGGTCATACAGGCACGTGGAGGCCACACACAATACTCAGCCTCATCAGGAGCATGCCCAGGCGTTGTAGGGAGGTCATACAGGCACGTGGAGGCCACACACAATACTCAGCCTCATCAGGAGCATGCCCAGGCGTTGTAGGGAGGTCATACAGGCACGTGGAGGCCACACACAATACTCAGCCTCATCAGGAGCATGCTCAGGCGTTGTAGGGAGGTCATACAGGCACGTGGAGGCCACAAACAATACTCAGCCTCATCAGGAGCATGCACAGGCGTTGTAGGGAGGTCATACAGGCACGTGGAGGCCACACACAATACTCAGTCTCATCAGGAGCATACCCAGGCGTTGTAGGGAGGTCATACAGGCACGTGGAGGCCACACACAATACTCAGCCTCATCAGGAGCATGCCCAGGCGTTGTAGGGAGGTCATACAGGCACGTGGAGGCCACACACAATACTCAGCCTCATCAGGAGCATGCCCAGGTGTTGTAGGGAGGTCATACAGGCACGTGGAGGCCACACACAATACTGAGCCTCATCAGGAGCATGCCCAGGCGTTGTAGGGAGGTCATATAGGCACGTGGAGGCCACACACAATACTCAACCTCATCAGGAGCATGCCCAGGAGTTGTAGGGAGGTCATACAGGCACGTGGAGGCCACACACAACACTCAGCCTCATCAGGAGCATGCCCAGGCGTTGTAGGGAGGTCATACAGGCACGTGGAGGCCACACACAATACTCAGCCTCATCAGGAGCATGCCCAGGTGTTGTAGGGAGGTCATACAGGCACGTGGAGGCCACACACAATACTGAGCCTCATCAGGAGCATGCCCAGGCGTTGTAGGGAGGTCATATAGGCACGTGGAGGCCACACACAATACTCAACCTCATCAGGAGCATGCCCAGGAGTTGTAGGGAGGTCATACAGGCACGAGGAGGCCACACACAAAATACTGAGCCTCATCAGGAGCATGCCCAGGCGTTGTAGGGAGGTCATACAGGCACGTGGAGGCCACACACAATACTGAGCCTCATCAGGAGCATGCCCAGGTGTTGTAGGGAGGTCATACAGGCACGTGGAGGCCACACACAATACTGAGCCTCATCAGGAGCATGCCCAGGCGTTGTAGGGAGGTCATATAGGCACGTGGAGGCCACACACAATACTCAGCGTCATCAGGAGCATGCCCAGGAGTTTTAGGGAGGTCATACAGGCACGTGGAGGCCACACACAATACTCAGCCTCATCAGGAGCATGCCAAGGCGTTGTAGGGAGGTCATACAGGCACGTGGAGGCCACACACAATACTCAGCCTCATCAGGAGCATGCCCAGGCGTTGTAGGGAGGTCATACAGGCACGTGGAGGCCACACACAATACTGAGCCTCATCAGGAGCATGCCCAGGCGTTGTAGGGGGGTCATACAGGCACGTGGAGGCCACACACAATACTGAGCCTCATCAGGAGCATGCCCAGGCATTGTAGGGAGGTCATACAGTCACGTGGAGGCCACACACAATACTCAGCCTCATCAGGAGCATGCCCAGGCGTTGTAGGGAGGTCATACAGGCACGTGGAGGCCACACACAATACTCAGCCTCATCAGGAGCATGCCCAGGCATTGTAGGGAGGTCATACAGGCATGTGGAGGCCACACACAATACTCAGCCTCATCAGGAGCATGCCCAGGCGTTGTAGGGAGGTCATACAGGCACGTGGAGGCCACACACAATACTCAGCCTCATCAGGAGCATGCCCAGGCGTTGTAGGGAGGTCATACAGGCACGTGGAGGCCACACACGATACTCAGCCTCATCAGGAGCATGCCCAGGCATTGTAGGGAGGTCATACAGGCACGTGGAGGCCACACACGATACTCAGCCTACCACAGGAGCATGCCCAGGCGTTGTAGGGAGGTCATACAGGCACGTGGAGGCCACACACAATACTCAGCCTCATCAGGAGCACGCCCAGGCGTTGTAGGGAGGTCATACAGGCACGTGGAGGCCACACACAATACTCAGCCTCATCAGGAGCATGCCCAGGCGTTGTAGGGAGGTCATACAGGCACGTGGAGGCCACACACAATGCTCAGCCTCATCAGGAGCATGCCCAGGTGTTGTAGGGAGGTCATACAGGCACGTGGAGGCCACACACAATACTCAGCCTCATCAGGAGCATGCCCAGGCTTTGTAGGGAGGTCATACAGGCACGTGGAGGCCACACACAATACTCAGCCTCATCAGGAGCATGCCCAGGCGTTGTAGGGAGGTCATACAGGCACGTGGAGGCCACACACAATACTCAGCCTCATCAGGAGCACGCCCAGGCGTTGTAGGGAGGTCATACAGGCACGTGGAGGCCACACACAATACTCAGCCTCATCAGGAGCATGCCCAGGCGTTGTAGGGAGGTCATACAGGTACGTGGAGGCCACACACAATACTCAGCCTCATCAGAAGTATGCCCAGGCATTGTAGGGAGGTCATACAGGCACGTGGAGGCCACACACAATACTCAGCCTCATCAGGAGCATGCCCAGGCGTTGTAGGGAGGTCATACAGGCACGTGGAGGCCACACACAATACTCAGCCTCATCAGGAGCATGCCCAGGCGTTGTAGGGAGGTCATACAGGCACGTGGAGGCCACACACAATACTCAGCCTCATCAGGAGCATGCCCAGGCGTTGTAGGGAGGTCATACAGGCACGTGGAGGCCACACACAATGCTCAGCCTCATCAGGAGCATGCCCAGGCGTTGTAGGGAGGTCATACAGGCACATGGAGGCCACACACAATACTGAGCCTCATCAGGAGCATGCCCAGTCGTTGTAGGGAGGTCATACAGGCACGTGGAGAACACACACAATACTCAGCCTCATCAGGAGCATGTCCAGGCATTGTAGGGAGGTCATACAGGCACGTGGAGGCCACACACAATACTCAGCCTCATCAGGTCATCAGGAGCATGCCCAGTTGTTGTAGGGAGGTCATAATACACTCGTGGAGGCCACACACAATACTCAGCCTCATCAGGAGCATGCTCAGGCATTGTAGGGAGGTCATAGAGGCACGTGGAGGCCACACACAATACTCAGCCTCATCAGGAGCATGCCCAGGCGTTGTAGGGAGGTCATACAGGCACGTGGAGGCCACACACAATACTCAGTCTCATCAGGAGCATACCCAGGCGTTGTAGGGAGGTCATACAGGCACGTGGAGGCCACACACAATACTCAGCCTCATCAGGAGCATGCCCAGGCGTTGTAGGGAGGTCATACAGGCACGTGGAGGCCACACACAATACTGAGCCTCATCAGGAGCATGCCCAGGTGTTGTAGGGAGGTCATACAGGCACGTGCAGGCCACACACAATACTGAGCCTCTTCAGGAGCATGCCCAGGCGTTGTAGGGAGGTCATATAGGCACGTGGAGGCCACACACAATACTCAGCTTCATCAGGAGCATGCCCAGGAGTTGTAGGGAGGTCATACAGGCACGTGGAGGCCACACACAATACTCAGCCTCATCAGGAGCATGCCAAGGCGTTGTAGGGAGGTCATACAGGCACGTGGAGGCCACACACAATACTCAGCCTCATCAGGAGCATGCCCAGGCGTTGTAGGGAGGTTATACAGGCACGTGGAGGCCACACACAATACTGAGCCTCATCAGGAGCATGCCCAGGCGTTGTAGGGAGGTCATATAGGCACGTGGAGGCCACACACAATACTCAGCCTCATCAGGAGCATGCCCAGGAGTTGTAGGGAGGTCATAGAGGCACGTGGAGGCCACACACAATACTCAGCCTCATCAGGAGCATGCCAAGGCGTTGTAGGGAGGTCATACAGGCACGTGGAGGCCACACACAATACTAAGCCTCATCAGGAGCATGCCCAGGTGTTGTAGGGAGGTCATACAGGCACGTGGAGGCCACACACAATACTCAGCCTCATCAGGAGCATGCCCAGGAGTTTTAGGGAGGTCATACAGGCACGAGGAGGCCACACACAATACTGAGCCTCATCAGGAGCATGCCCAGGCGTTGTAGGGAGGTCATACAGGCACGTGGAGGCCACACACAATACTGAGCCTCATCAGGAGCATGCCCAGGCGTTGTAGGGAGGTCATATAGGCACGTGGAGGCCACACACAATACTCAGCCTCATCAGGAGCATGCCCAGGAGTTTTAGGGAGGTCATACAGGCACGTGGAGGCCACACACAATACTCAGCCTCATCAGGAGCATGCCAAGGCGTTGTAGGGAGGTCATACAGGCACGTGGAGGCCACACACAATACTCAGCCTCATCAGGAGCATGCCCAGGCGTTGTAGGGAGGTCATACAGGCACGTGGAGGCCACACACAATACTCAGCCTCATCAGGAGCATGCCCAGGCGTTGTAGGGAGGTCATACAGGCACGTGGAGGCCACACACAATACTCAGCCTCATCAGGAGCATGCCCAGGCGTTGTAGGGAGGTCATACAGGCACGTGGAGGCCACACACAATACTCAGCCTCATCAGGAGCATGCTCAGGCGTTGTAGGGAGGTCATACAGGCACGTGGAGGCCACACACAATACTCAGCCTCATCAGGAGCATGCACAGGCGTTGTAGGGAGGTCATACAGGCACGTGGAGGCCACACACAATACTCAGTCTCATCAGGAGCATACCCAGGCGTTGTAGGGAGGTCATACAGGCACGTGGAGGCCACACACAATACTCAGCCTCATCAGGAGCATGCCCAGGTGTTGTAGGGAGGTCATACAGGCACGTGGAGGCCACACACAATACTGAGCCTCATCAGGAGCATGCCCAGGCGTTGTAGGGAGGTCATATAGGCACGTGGAGGCCACACACAATACTCAGCCTCATCAGGAGCATGCCCAGGCGTTGTAGGGAGGTCATACAGGCACGTGGAGGCCACACACAATACTGAGCCTCATCAGGAGCATGCCCAGGTGTTGTAGGGAGGTCATACAGGCACGTGGAGGCCACACACAATACTGAGCCTCTTCAGGAGCATGCCCAGGCGTTGTAGGGAGGTCATATAGGCACGTGGAGGCCACACACAATACTCAGCCTCATCAGGAGCATGCCCAGGAGTTGTAGGGAGGTCATACAGGCACGTGGAGGCCACACACAATACTCAGCCTCATCAGGAGCATGCCAAGGCGTTGTAGGGAGGTCATACAGGCACGTGGAGGCCACACACAATACTCAGCCTCATCAGGAGCATGCCCAGGCGTTGTAGGGAGGTCATACAGGCACGTGGAGGCCACACACAATACTGAGCCTCATCAGGAGCATGCCCAGGCGTTGTAGGGAGGTCATATAGGCACGTGGAGGCCACACACAATACTCAGCCTCATCACGAGCATGCCCAGGAGTTGTAGGGAGGTCATAGAGGCACGTGGAGGCCACACACAATACTCAGCCTCATCAGGAGCATGCCAAGGCGTTGTAGGGAGGTCATACAGGCACGTGGAGGCCACACACAATACTAAGCCTCATCAGGAGCATGCCCAGGTGTTGTAGGGAGATCATACAGGCACGTGGAGGCCACACACAATACTCAGCCTCATCAGGAGCATGCCCAGGCATTGTAGGGAGGTCATACAGGCACGAGGAGGCCACACACAATACTGAGCCTCATCAGGAGCATGCACAGGCGTTGTAGGGAGGTCATACAGGCACGTGGAGGCCACACACAATACTGAGCCTCATCAGGAGCATGCCCAGGCGTTGTAGGGAGGTCATATAGGCACGTGGAGGCCACACACAATACTCAGCCTCATCAGGAGCATGCCCAGGAGTTTTAGGGAGGTCATACAGGCACGTGGAGGCCACACACAATACTCAGCCTCATCAGGAGCATGCCAAGGCGTTGTAGGGAGGTCATACAGGCACGTGGAGGCCACACACAATACTCAGCCTCATCAGGAGCATGCCCAGGCGTTGTAGGGAGGTCATACAGGCACGTGGAGGCCACACACAATACTGAGCCTCATCAGGAGCATGCCCAGGCGTTGTAGGGAGGTCATACAGGCACGTGGAGGCCACACACAATACTCAGCCTCATCAGGAGCATGCCCAGGCATTGTAGGGAGGTCATACAGGCACGTGGAGGCCACACACAATACTCAGCCTCATCAGAAGCATGCCCAGGCGTTGTAGGGAGGTCATACAGGCACGTGGAGGCCACACACAATACTCAGCCTCATCAGGAGCATGCTCAGGCGTTGTAGGGAGGTCATACAGGCACGTGGAGGCCACACACAATACTCAGCCTCATCAGGAGCATGCACAGGCGTTGTAGGGAGGTCATACAGGCACGTGGAGGCCACACACAATACTCAGTCTCATCAGGAGCATACCCAGGCGTTGTAGGGAGGTCATACAGGCACGTGGAGGCCACACACAATACTCAGCCTCATCAGGAGCATGCCCAGGTGTTGTAGGGAGGTCATACAGGCACGTGGAGGCCACACACAATACTGAGCCTCATCAGGAGCATTCCCAGGCGTTGTAGGGAGGTCATATAGGCACGTGGAGGCCACACACAATACTCAACCTCATCAGGAGCATGCCCAGGAGTTGTAGGGAGGTCATACAGGCACGTGGAGGCCACACACAATACTCAGCCTCATCAGGAGCATGCCAAGGCGTTGTAGAGAGGTCATACAGGCAAGTGGAGGCCACACACAATACTGAGCCTCATCAGGAGCACGCCCAGGCGTTGTAGGGAGGTCATATAGGCACGTGGAGGCCACACACAATACTCAGCCTCATCAGGAGCATGCCCAGGAGTTTTAGGGAGGTCATACAGGCACGTGGAGGCCACACAATACTCAGCCTCATCAGGAGCATGCCAAGGCGTTGTAGGGAGGTCATACAGGCACGTGGAGGCCACACACAATACTCAGCCTCATCAGGATCATGCCCAGGCATTGTAGGGAGGTCATATAGGCACGTGGAGGCCACACACAATACTCAGCCTCATCAGGAGCATGCCCAGGAGTTTTAGGGAGGTCATACAGGCACGTGGAGGCCACACACAATACTCAGCCTCATCAGGAGCATGCCAAGGCGTTGTAGGGAGGTCATACAGGCACGTGGAGGCCACACACAATACTCAGCCTCATCAGGATCATGCCCAGGCGTTGTAGGGAGGTCATACAGGCACGTGGAGGCCACACACAATACTGAGCCTCATCAGGAGCATGCCCAGGCGTTGTAGGGGGGTCATACAGGCACGTGGAGGCCACACACAATACTCAGCCTCATCAGGAGCATTCCCAGGCATTGTAGGGAGGTCATACAGGCACGTGGAGGCCACACACAATACTCAGCCTCATCAGGAGCATGTCCAGGCGTTGTAGGGAGGTCATACAGGCACGTGGAGGCCACACGCAATACTCAGCCTCATCAGGAGCATGCCCAGGCGTTGTAGGGAGGTCATACAGGCACGTGGAGGCCACACACAATACTCAGCCTCATCAGCAGCATGCCCAGGCATTGTAGGGAGGTCATACAGGCACGTGGAGGCCACACACAATACTCAGCCTCATCAGGAGCATGCCCAGGCATTGTAGGGAGGTCATACAGGCACGTGGAGGCCACACACAATACTGAGCCTCATCAGGAGCATGCCCAGGCGTTGAAGGGAGGTCATACAGGCACGTGGAGGCCACACACAATACTCAGCCTCATCAGGAGCATGCCCAGGTGTTGTAGGGAGGTCATACAGGCACGTGGAGGCCACACACAATACTCAGCCTCATCAGGAGTATGCCCAGGCATTGTAGGGAGGTCATACAGGCACGTGGAGGCCACACACAATACTCAGCCTCATCAGGAGCATGCCCAGGTGTTGTAGGGAGGTCATACAGGCACGTGGAGGCCACACACAATACTCAGCCTCATCAGGAGCATGCCCAGGCGTTGTAGGGAGGTCATACAGGCACGTGGAGGCCACACACAATACTCAGCCTCATCAGGAGCATGCCCAGGCGTTGTAGGGAGGTCATACAGGCACGTGGAGGCCACACACAATACTCAGCCTCATCAGGAGCATGCCCAGGCGTTGTAGGGAGGTCATACAGGCACGTGGCGGCCACACACAATACTCAGCCTCATCAGGAGCATGCCCAGACGTTGTAGGGAGGTCATACCGGAACGTGGAGGCCACACACAATACTCAGCCTCATCAGGAGCATGCCCAGGCGTTGTAGGGAGGTCATACAGGCACGTGGAGGCCACACACAATACTCAGCCTCATCAGGAGCATGCCCAGGCGTTGTAGGGAGGTCATACAGGCACGTGGAGGCCACACACAATACTCAGCCTCATCAGGAGCATGCCCAGGCGTTGTAGGGAGGTCATACAGGCACGTGGCGGCCACACACAATACTCAGCCTCATCAGGAGCATGCCCAGGCGTTGTAGGGGGGGTCATACAGGCACGTGGAGGCCACACACAATACTCAGCCTCATCAGGAGCATGCCCAGGCGTTGTAGGGAGGTCATACAGGCACGTGGAGGCCACACACAATACTCAGCCTCATCAGGAGCACGCCCAGGCGTTGTAGGGAGGTCATACAGGCATGTGGAGGCCACACACAATACTCAGCCTCATCAGGAGCACGCCCAGGCGTTGTAGGGAGGTCATACAGGCACGTGGAGGCCACACACAATACTCAGCCTCATCAGGAGCACGCCCAGGCATTGTAGGGAGGTCATACAGGCACGTGGAGGCCACACACAATACTCAGCCTCATCAGGAGCACGCCCAGGCGTTGTAGGGAGGTCATACAGGCACGTGGAGGCCACACACAATACTCAGCCTCATCAGGAGCATGCCCAGGCGTTGTAGGGAGGTCATACAGGTACGTGGAGGCCACACACAATACTCAGCCTCATCAGGAGCATGCCCAGGCGTTGTAGGGAGGTCATAGAGGCACGTGGAGGCCACACACAATACTCAGCCTCATCAGGAGCATGCCCAGGCATTGTAGGGAGGTCATACAGGCACGTGGAGGCCACACACAATACTCAGCCTCATCAGGAGCATGCCCAGGCGTTGTAGGGAGGTCACACAGGCACGTGGAGGCCACACACAATACTCAGCCTCATCAGGAGCATGCCCAGGCGTTGTAGGGAGGTCATACAGGCACGTGGAGGCCACACACAATGCTCAGCCTCATCAGGAGCATGCCCAGGCGTTGTAGGGAGGTCATACAGGCACGTGGAGGCCACACACAATACTGAGCCTCGTCAGGAGCATGCCCAGGCGTTGTAGGGAGGTCATACAGGCACGTGGAGGCCACACACAATACTCAGCCTCATCAGGAGCATGCCCAGGTGTTGTAGGGAGGTCATAATACACTCGTGGAGGCCACACACAATACTCAGCCTCATCAGGAGCATGCTCAGGCGTTGTAGGGAGGTCATACAGGCACGTGGAGGCCACACACAATACTCAGCCTCATCAGGAGCATGCCCAGGCATTGTAGGGAGGTCATACAGGCACGTGGAGGCCACACACAATACTCAGTCTCATCAGGAGCATGCCCAGGCGTTGTAGGGAGGTCATACAGGCACGTGGAGGCCACACACAATACTCAGCCTCATCAGGAGCATGCCCAGGCGTTGTAGGGAGGTCATACAGGCACGTGGAGGCCACACACAATACTTAGCCTCATCAGGAGCATGCCCAGGTGTTGTAGGGAGGTCATACAGGCACGTGGAGGCCACACACAATACTCAGCCTCATCAGGAGCATGCCCAGGCGTTATAGGGAGGTCATACAGGCACGTGGAGGCCATACATGTAATGCACACGCCCGGACTGACTGGCGTGTGCGTGTTTATGTAGTGATTCCACTGTGCCATGAACCGGAGAGTGCCTGGAGGGGTATAACTAAGTATCTGCCCGATCCGACCAAGGTCGCACGACGGCATACGACGCCAGTGCACCAGGGAGGAACCGAGCAGAGGAACCAGGGTCTACTCCAGGTCAGACTCCGGACACGGCTGTTGACCCACACCGGGGAATACAGGAACAGGCAGACTAGAGCACAAGCTGGGTAGGGTCCAGTACAGACTGGGAGACAAATTCGAAACCGCAGACGCGGTAGACAGAGCTGAGCAAAGCGAAAACCGCAGACGCGGTGGACAGAGCTGAGCAAAGCGAAAACCGCAGACGCGGTGGACAGAGCTGAGCAAAGCGAAAACCGCAGACGCGGTGGACAGAGCTGAGCAAAGCGAAAACCGCAGACGCGGTGGACAGAGCTGAGCAAAGCGAAAACCGCAGACGCGGTGGACAGAGCTGAGCAAAGCGAAAACCGCAGACGCGGTGGACAGGGCTGAGCAAAGCGAAAACCGCAGACGCGGTGGACAGAGCTGAGCAAAGCGAAAACCGCAGACGCGGTGGACAGAGCTGAGCAAAGCGAAAACCGCAGACGCGGTGGACAGAGCTGAGCAAAGCGAAAACCGCAGACGCGGTGGACAGAGCTGAGCAAAGCGAAAACCGCAGACGCGGCGGACAGAGCTGAGCAAAGCGAAAACCGCAGACGCGGCGGACAGAGCTGAGCAAAGCGAAAACCGCAGACGCGGCGGACAGAGCTGAGCAAAGCGAAAACCGCAGACGCGGCGGACAGAGCTGAGCAAAGCGAAAACCGCAAACGCGGCAGACATAGCTGAGCAAAGCGAAAACCGCAAACGTGGCAGACAGAGCTGAGCAAAGCGAAAACCGCAGACGCGGCGGACAGAGCTGAGCAAAGTGAAAACCGCAGACGCGGCGGACAGAGCTGAGCAAAGCGAAAACCGCAGACGCGGCGGACAGAACTGAGCAAAGCGAAAACCGCAGACGCGGCGGACAGAGCTGAGCAAAGCGAAAACCGCAGACGCGGCGGACAGAGCTGAGCAAAGCGAAAACCGCAGACGCGGCGGACAGAGCTGAGCAAAGCGAAAACCGCAGACGCGGCGGACAGAGCTGAGCAAAGCGAAAACCGCAGACGCAGTGGACAGAGCAGAGCAAAGCGAAAACCGCAGACGCGGAAGGAACAGGGCTCTGTTCACACGGAACAGACTAGAAGGGAAAGGCAGAACCAGATACCCACAGGGTACTTGCAGAGAAGTAGCGAGTGGACCACAAACTCACAAACGGAAGTACAGTGACAACGAGCAGGAGTAGGTACGAGTTCAGACTCTGCAGAAAAAGGAAAGGAACGGACATAGAGAAAAAACAGGTAAAAGATAGGAGAGAGTTCAGACTGGAACTGAGTGTACGGAGGAGACCGACACTGCAGCGGGATACAGGAGCGGGTCTGGGAATACGGCCCCCAGAGAGGCGGGACGAACAGGCAAGGAGCGTGTTCAGACTGGCCTGGAAATACAGCCTCCAGGAAGGCGGAACGAACAGGCAAGGAACGAGTACAGACTGCAGGTTAAGGTGCACAGATAGGACACAGTACAGACATGGGAACAGATACTGCAAGACAGGTAACATAGACAGGACCTGGCATGTCAGAGACAAAAGCCAACTGACAGGGCAAGATGCTCAGGCATGGGTTAATGGGGCAGCTGGTTTAAATACCAGGTGACAGACAGCAATAGGCTGAGGACGCACAAGGGGTGTGCCTGCAGCAGGTACAAAAAGCAGGAAGTGATCGGGCGCCGCCCATAAGCAGCAGACACAGAAGCAAACAGACAGCATGGAGGGAAGCCAGAGAGACACCCTGGACTGGAGATCAAGTGCGCGCTCTTGCACAGTGGGAGATGGACCACTATGCAAGGACGCCGCCAGGTATGTTACAGTACCCCCCCCCCCCTTACGCCCCCTCTTCTTCAGGCCTGCCAGAATGTTCCGCAGGGAATTCGAGGGCCAATCCTTTACTTCAAGTAGATCACTTCCACTGTCCACTGGAGAAACTGGTCTCATCTGGGTAGCTAGGATGCTACCTCCTATCCAGCCATCGTCAGCAACACACGAAACAGGTGGAGTACCAGGAACAGCACACAGGGAAGTCTCTTTCCACTTATTATCAGGTAGCACCCCAGAGGGTTCAGGAGACAACTGGAAGTCCTCCGCCGGGTTGAAGGAGTGCAGAGACTCGGGGGTAACCTCTGCTTCGGGGTACATCTTGTCAAACTCACAGGATGAAATGGGCGAGGTATCAGGTACAAGGTGTAGAAAAGTCCCTGTTACCTTGTTATCTGGTGGTACCCAGGAGGATTCAGAAAACAACTGGGAGTCCTCCGCCGGGTCGGAATAGTGCAGAGACTCGGGGGTAACCTCTGCTTCGGAGTACACTAGGTCGGACTCGCTGGATGAAGCGGGCGAGGTATCAGGTACCGAATATAGAAGAGTACCTGTCCATTCGTTATCAGGTAGCACCCCGAAGGGTTCAGGAGACAACTGGAGGTCCTCCGCCTGGTCGGAGGGGTGTAGAGACTCGGGGATAACCTCTGCTTCGAGGTACATCTTGTCAAATTCACAGGAAGAAATAGACAGGTTATCAGGTACAGGATGAAAAAAAGTCACTGTCTCTTTGTTATCTGGTGGTACCCCGGAGGAGTCAGGAAACAACTAGAGGTCCTCTGCCGGGTCAGAAGAGTGCAGAGGCTCGGGGAAAACATCTGCTTCAGAGTACACTAGGTCGGACTCACTGGACGAAGCAGGTGAGGTATCGGGTACCGAGTATTGGAAAGTCTCTGTCCATTCACCACCAGGTGGCACCCCGAAGGGTTCTGGAGACAACTGGAGGTCCTCCGCCTGGTCAGAGGGGTGTAGAGACTCATGGGTAACCTCTGCTTCAGAGTACACTAGGTCGGACTCACTGGACGAAGCAAGCGAGGTATCAGATCCAGGATATAGGAAAGTCTCTATCCATTCACCACCAGGTGGCACCCCGAAGGGTTCTGGAGACAACTGGAGGTCCTCCACCTGGTCGGAGGGGTGTAGAGACTCGGGAGTAACCTCTGCTTCGGAGTACACTAGGTTGGACTCACTGGACGAAGCGAGCGAGGTATCAGGTACAGAGTATAGGAGAGTCTCTGTCCTTTCGCTACCAGGTAGCACCCCGAAGGGTTCTGGAGACAACTGGAGGTCCTCCGCCTGGTCGGAGGGGTGTAGAGACTCGGAGGTAACTACCACTTTGGGGTACCCATTGTCAGGCTCACAGGACGAAGCGGACAAAGTATCGAGTACTGGGTGTAGAGAAGTCTCTCTCCATTTGTCATCGAGTGGTATCCCGGAGGATTCAGGAGGCAACAGGGGGTCCTCCGCCAGGTAGTAGAGGTGCACAGACTCTGAGGTAACCACAGCTTTGGAGCATCCTTGGACATGCACACCGGTTAAAGTGGGTGAAGCATCTGATGCCGGGTGCAGGAAGTTCTCCTGTGTGGAGTCTGGATGGGCAGAAGTCTCTTCGGGCAGGAGAACTGGTGCACTACCCACGCACATTACCCGTTGGGGCTTCTCCGGGATACAGGGAGATGAAGCTTCAGTAGGGACTTCAAGGTTGGGGTCAGGAGGTCTCAGGGAGGACAGACCCTGGCGTGACGGCTTGCCTCTACGCCTAGCACGTCTGGACTGCCTCTTGAGGTTGGGAGAAGTATTCCGGAAAGCGTAGTCACCCTGTGAGGATTCTGGGTGGGCAGTAGTCTCATTGGGCTGGAGGACTATTGCGCTACCCACACACATTACCCATTGGGGCTGCTCCGGGATATTGGGAAGTGAAGCTTCAGCAGGAGCCTCCGGGTTAGGATCATCAAAGACCATTAGAAAGGCCACCAGGAAGGCCATTAGGTCCAGGAGGATCGGATCCTGTGTTTCATATAGGGGGTTGATCCATTCCAAGGCATCACCCGCCAGGTAAGACATAATGAATGCCACCTTAACCCGATCGGTGGGAAAACATAGAGGGTAGAACTTGAAGTGTAGCATGCATTGCTCCACAAATGCACGACTTTGTCTTGGATCCCCATAATAACGTAGCGGATCCGCAGGAACGAGAGCAGATAGATCCATCTGGACGGGTGCGTAATTCGCCTGGAACTCAGCTAAAGGGAAAAAAAATTTTTTATTTATTTATTTTAATGCATGTATTCGCTGGAAAACTTCTCAGAGAGCGAAGGCCGTGGGGCTCAACGGGAACCATGGCCTGAGCATGCTGTAATGCACACGCCCGGACTGACTGGCGTGTGCGTGTTTATGTAGTGATTCCACTGTGCCATGAACCGGAGAGTGCCTGGAGGGGCGTAACTAAGTATCTGCCCGATCCGACCAAGGTCGCACGACGGCATACGACGCCAGTGCACCAGGGAGGAACCGGGCAGAGGAACCAGGGTCTACTCCAGGTCAGACTCCGGACACGGCTGTTGACCCACACCGGGGAATACAGGAACAGGCAGACTAGAGCGCAGGCTGGGTAGGGTCCAGTACAGACTGGGAGACAAATTCGAAACCGCAGACGCGGTAGACAGAGCTGAGCAAAGCGAAAGATCCTAGTTACTTACCGGTAACGGGATTTTACAGAGCCCATGACAGCACCACCTGAGAGAGGGTATCCGCCCACCAAGGACAGGAACCTACTGAATAAAAAGGCGGTACCTCTCCTCCGCATCAGTTTTTTGTTTCAGAGCATGAGAGGGCCTCCGAAGACAGGTTAATACATAACCACCACCTCAACATATGTACTAAACACCTTAAAAAAAGTGCACACCACAGTGATAAAGGGGAGGGAATTAATAGGGTGCTGTCATGGGCTCTGTAAAATCCCGTTACCGGTAAGTAACTAGGATCTTTTCCCCTTCTCCCATGACAGCACCACCTGAGAGATTTATAGAGATTAAATACCAGAGGGAGGGATCACCGCTTGCAACACCCTTCTACCAAAGGACAGATCAGTAGAAGAGGAAAGGTCAAGACGGTAATGTTTGTAAAATGTAGCAGGGGATGACCAAGTTGCCGCCTTACATATAATGTAGATGGGCACATCCGCCTTCTCAGCCCAGGAAGCAGCTACCGCTCTGGTGGAATGGGCCTTCAGGTTCTCAGGAACCGGCAGATTGCTAGAAGAGTAGGCTAAGGTAATAGTATCCCTGACCCATCTAGCTATGGTCCCCCTTGTAACCCTAAGTCCTTTCCTAGCCCCCTGAAAGGATATAAATAAAGCGTCACTCTTTCTCCAGGCTTTTGTCACTTCCAAATACTGGACTAACACCCTCCTAACATCTAAGGTGTGAAGCTTATATTCCTCAGAATCCCTAGGATTAGGATAGAAGGAAGGGAGAGTGATTACTTGAGTCCTATGGAACTTGGAGGCTACCTTTGGAAGATAGGCCGGGTCTGGTCTTAAGATTACTCTATCCATACATACTTGAGTGAATGGATGGTTAATGGATAGTGCGTGTAAGTCACTGACTCTACGAGCTGATGTCAGGGCCACCAATAGCGCAGTCTTTAAAGTTAAGATTTTTTCTGAAACCTTCTCTAAGGGCTCGAAGGGAGGTTTGGTTAATGCTTCCAGAACTAAATTAAGGTCCCAAGGAGGCATTCTTGGAACAGGAATAGGTCTGGATCTATGACAGGCTTTAATAAATCTAATGATCCATCTATTTGCTGCCAAGTCATAATTATACAGTGCCCCCAGAGCAGATACCTGTACCTTAAGAGTACTGGTGGCTAGTCCCATGTTTAACCCCTTCTGGAGGAATTCTAGTATGGCCTCAATAGGAACCCTCCCTTTGGCAGACTGACCCGAGGTAGACAAGAACTTAGCCCAGGTTCTACCATAGATTCTAGTTGTTATCGGCTTTCTACTTGCTAGAAGGGTAGTAACAAGATCTGGAGAAAACCCCCTTTGCGTCAATAGCGACCTCTCAAAATCCAAGCCGTCAAATGCAGGCCCGCTCTTTGGGGATGACAGACTGGGCCCTGCCTGAGGAGATCCGGGATGTCCGGAAGAACCCATGGATCTGCTTGGGACATTCTCTTCATCCAAGTGAACCATGGTCTCTTGGGCCAGAACGGGGCGATCAATATAACCCTCGCCCGTTCCTCTCGGATCTTCCTCAGGATAGTAGGGATCAGTACTAAAGGGGGAAAGGCATAAGCTAGAGTGAAATCCCACTGAATCTGCAGCGCGTCCACCGCAAACGCCCCCTCTTTTGGATTCAGGGAGCAAAAGGTTTCGGTCTTCCGATTGTGTCTGTTTGCAAACAGATCTATCTGGGGCTGTCCCCACCGATCCACAATCTGCTGAAAAACGGCTGGATTCAACTCCCACTCTCCTTGTTTCAAGATGTGACGACTCAAGAAATCGGCCTTTATGTTCTCTTCCCCTTTTATATGCAGTGCCGAGAGCGTAACCAGCCGACTCTCGGCAAACCTGAAGATCTGATCCGCTATTAACATCAGAGGGAGAGACCTGGTACCCCCCTGATGATTGATGTAGGCGACTGTTGATCTGTTGTCTGACATTATCCTGACGTGAGGACCCTGAAGAACAGAACTGAATTCTTTTAGCGCGTTTCTGGCTGCCAACAGCTCTTTCATGTTGGAAGAGAGGCTTGTCTCGCTGTCCGACCAGAGGCCTTGTACAGAACGATCCCTTAGGTGAGCTCCCCAACCTTCCGCACTTGCGTCTGTTGTAATTGTATCCGACACCTGGAAGGTCCAAGGAACCCCCAAAGATAGGTTGACCGGAGATGTCCACCAGTCCAGGGAGTTGATCACAACATCTGGAAGAGATATTTTCCCATTCAGGCGACCTTTGAGCCGCCTGTCCGCTGCCAGAATCTCCTGTTGAAGACATCTGGAATGGTGCTGGGCCCACTGAACCGCCGGAATGCAAGACGTCATTGTACCCAACAGAGACATTGCACTCCTCAGGGTGATGGTCGGATTGCTGACAATCTGAGATGTTAGGGATCTGATCTTCAGTTTCTTTTCCTCTGGCAGAAGACAGGTTTGGTTTTCCGAGTCCAGAATGAGACCCAGGAAAGACTGAACCCTCTTTGGTTCCAGCCTTGACTTCTCCAGATTTAACAGCCAACCTAGGCGTCTTAGACTGGCCATGACGTCCGCCAGGGCTAGAGCACAGAGTTGACTTGATCTGCCCACTACTAAGAAGTCGTCCAGATAAGGGATGACTAAAATATCTCTTTCCCTCAAGTGCGCTGTGACCTCCAGAATGATTTTTGTGAAGACTCTCGGCGCCATGGAAATGCCAAAGGGAAGAGCTGCGAACTGAAAATGCCTTACGTGCCTGCCGAATTGTACAGCTACTCTTAGAAACTGTTGATGATCTGGCAAAATCGGGACGTGGTAGTAGGCGTCCTTCAGATCGAGGACGCACATAAAACAGTCCGGAAATAACATCTTTATGGCTGATTTTATTGTTTCCATCTTGAAAGGCCTGTAGATTAAATGGTCGTTCAGTCTCTTTAAGTTCGCAATGGTCCTGAAGGAGCCGTCCGGCTTCTTTATTAGGAAGAGGGTCGAATAGAATCCTCTTCCTTGCTCGGGTGCAGGTGTTTCCACCAGAACTCCTTTCCTGAGCAGAGAGAGAACTTCCTGCTGTAAGGCTATCTGTTCCACTAAACCTCTGGGGGCTGATATTTTGACAGTGTTCTTGGGCCTGCTCTTGAACTCTAGTGTGAGCCCCCTCCTGATTATTCCTAAGATCCAAGAATTGGATGAAATTTTCTTCCAGGCAGGCAGGAAGTGGGACAATCTTCCTCCCACCTGGGGGGAACTGTCACTTAGGGGCTTTCTTATTCTCGGAGGAGGGACCCCCAAACATGAAGCCTCTGCTATACGGCTTTCGGTCTTTCCAGCTACCTTGGTCTCGGGGAGCTTTACTGCGGCTGTATTTTCTCTTCCGAAAGGAACTGTTAAATCGGGAACCAGACACCGTGGGAAATCCATGTTTTTTGTCTGCGGCTTTATCTAGGATGTCATCTAGACCTTTGCCGAACAAGAAGTCCCCCTCACAAGGGATTGAGCACAGTTTAGACTTTGACTGCACATCTCCTGGCCAGCTCTTGAGCCATAGCGCCCTACGGGCTGCATTAGAGAGGTTTGCAGACCGGGCAGCCAGCCTAACTGAATCTGCCGATGCATCTGCCAGGAATGCAGCCGCTCCCTGCACAAGAGGAAGGTCTGATAGAATTTTCTCCCTGGACACATTCCCCCTGATCTGGTCTTCCAATTGTTGAAGCCAGATCATCATAGATCTAGCAGTGCAGGTCGCTGCTACTGCCGGTTTAAGGGCCCCTGCTGACGACTCCCAGGTTTGCTTAAGGAAGGACTCCGCTTTTTTATCCAGCGGGTCTTTTAAGGCTCCTAAATCCTCAAAGGGCAGAGTGGATTTTTTTGAAGATTTTGAAATGGCCACGTCAATCTTAGGGGTTTTGTCCCATTTAGCCGCATCCTCATCCTCAAAGGGGTACCTCCGCTTGGAGGATGACGGCAGCTGACCCTTCCTCTCCGGTTTCTTCCATTCCCTTTCTATCAGAGATTTAATCCTGTCATTGACCGGGAATGAGCGTCTCCTCCTTTGGTCTAAGCCCCCGAACATAACATCCTGGACTGTTCTGGGCACTTTGGTATCGGTAATACCCATAGTCCCTCTGACGGCTTTAACTAGTCTCTCAGTATTATCAACCGAAAAACAAGGTCTGCCCCCCCCCATCATCATCCGAAGACTCCGATGACGATGAGGAGTGATTAGAGGAGGAAGGCAGTTCTCTCGTAAAACGGGACTCCACTGATTCCTCTGATTCTGAAGAAACTAGTTTTCGCTTCTTCTTTTTGAGTGAGGTTAAGCCTCTTAAAGACTCTCTGACCTCTGTCTGGATTAGATCCTTTAATTCTAAAGAAAACCTGGGGGACTCCTCTGCAATGGTTTTCTGAATACAGTCTGAGCAAAGGTTTTTGGCATAGGAGGTGGGAAGACCGATTTTGCATAAAGCACACTCCCTGTTTTTACTTTTAGCACTACACTTCTTCGCCTCCTGCCCCAAGAAATAAAAGGAGAAGAAGGAGGAAAAGAGAGAGAGAGAGAGAAGAGCACATTATTCAAGGTGAGACTTTCACGAAGATCACTCACCACACTGCCGTTCAGACTAGGGTACCGGAGGCGGTGGTTGCCGTTCACATGAGGGCTCCCATCTGGCGGAGGTGGACTGACGAAGTCTTTTCTGACCAGTCTTGCCGGAACTCGTACGCCCCTCACTGCTGTGACTTTGTCGATGGGAAGATTCCCGTTCCATTTGTTTGAGCTGCTTGCGCTGCTTTGATGGCTGTGGCTGCTGCTGTACTTCCTGTGGCGGTGACAGCTGCTGCCCAGGTGACTGCGGTTCCTCATTCATCATGGCGGGGATGCAGACACTGCCATCCTGATTGCTCCCCATCCTTAAAAGCAGTAGGGCTCCACCTCCTTTAGGCTCCTCCCCTTCCAGCAGCGTGCTCATCTCTCTTTTTCCTTTTTTTTTTTTTTAATTTTAGCCAGCTGGCGCGCTACCCGCAGATCCACCTGCCTCTGCGCGTGCGCAGCCCAGCGGCACCCGGCGCGCTTGCAGCGGGATGACAGCTTCCCACCCGCGCATGCGCAGACCCGGTTTCCGGCGCACTCCGTGATAGGGCGCGTCAGCACCCCGCGCGTGCGCAGCCCGGACTTCCGGCGCGCTCCGTCAGAGGGTGCGACGCGACCCCCACGTGCGCAGCCCGGAAGACCTGCCGGCCGGCGTGCTCAGTTCATCTTTGCGAGGCGCAGACCCGGCCGCAGGCCCCGGCGCACGCGGGGAGGCATCCGAAGGAAAACAGCACCTCCTCCCCACACGCAGACCCGGGCAGCAGCCAGACGGGCTGGGAACAGGGACCATCTGCTGCTTCCACGGCCTCCAGGCCGCACCGTCCATAATCCAGGTACGTGAGGTACCACCTGGTGAGGCTCCCATCAGGGACAGGAACCAAAAACTGATGCGGAGGAGAGGTACCGCCTTTTTATTCAGTAGGTTCCTGTCCTTGGTGGGCGGATACCCTCTCTCAGGTGGTGCTGTCATGGGAGAAGGGGAAAAACCGCAGACGCGGTGGACAGAGCTGAGCAAAGCGAAAACCGCAGACGCGGTGGACAGAGCTGAGCAAAGCGAAAACCGCAGACGCGGTGGACAGAGCTGAGCAAAGCGAAAACCGCAGACGCGGTGGACAGAGCTGAGCAAAGCGAAAACCGCAGACGCGGCGGACAGAGCTGAGCAAAGCGAAAACCGCAGACGCGGCGGACAGAGCTGAGCAAAGCGAAAACCGCAGACGCGGCGGACAGAGCTGAGCAAAGCGAAAACCGCAGACGCGGCGGACAGAGCTGAGCAAAGCGAAAACCGCAGACGCGGAGGACAGAGCTGAGCAAAGCGAAAACCGCAGACGCGGCGGACAGAGCTGAGCAAAGCGAAAACCGCAGACGCGGCGGACAGAGCTGAGCAAAGCGAAAACCGCAGACGCGGCGGACAGAGCTGAGCAAAGCGAAAACCGCAGACGCGGAGGACAGAGCTGAGCAAAGCGAAAACCGCAGACGCGGCAGACAGAGCTGAGCAAAGCGAAAACCGCATACGCGGCGGACAGAGCTGAGCAAAGCGAAAACCGCAGACGCGGCGGACAGAGCTGAGCAAAGCGAAAACCGCAGACGCGGTGGACAGAGCAGAGCAAAGCGAAAACCGTAGACGCGGTGGACAGAGCAGAGCAAAGCGAAAACCGCAGACGCGGAAGGAACAGGGCTCTGTTCACACGGAACAGACTAGAAGGGAAAGGCAGAACCAGATACCCACAGGGTACTTGCAGAGAAGTAGCGAGTGGACCACAAACTCACAAACGGAAGTACAGTGACAACGAGCAGGAGTAGGTACGAGTTCAGACTCTGCAGAAAAAGGAAAGGAACGGACATAGAGAAAAAACAGGTAAAAGATAGGAGAGAGTTCAGACTGGAACTGAGTGTACGGAGGAGACCGACACTGCAGCGGGATACAGGAGCGGGTCTGGGAATACGGCCCCCAGAGAGGCGGGACGAACAGGCAAGGAGCGTGTTCAGACTGGCCTGGAAATACAGCCTCCAGGAAGGCGGAACGAACAGGCAAGGAAAGAGTACAGACTGCAGGTTAAGGTGCACAGATAGGACACAGTACAGACATGGGAACAGATACTGCAAGACAGGTAACATAGACAGGACCTGGCATGTCAGAGACAAAAGCCAACTGACAGGGCAAGATGCTCAGGCATGGGTTAATGGGGCAGCTGGTTTAAATACCAGGTGACAGACAGCAATAGGCTGAGGACGCACAAGGGGTGTGCCTGCAGCAGGTACAAAAAGCAGGAAGTGATCGGGCGCCGCCCATAAGCAGCAGACACAGAAGCAAACAGACAGCATGGAGGGAAGCCAGAGAGACACCCTGGACTGGAGATCAAGTGCGCGCTCTTGCACAGTGGGAGATGGACCACTATGCAAGGACGCCGCCAGGTATGTTACAACACACAATACTGAGCCTCATCAGGAGCATGCCCAGGCGTTGTAGGGAGGTCATATAGGCACGTGGAGGCCACACACAATACTCAGCCTCATCAGGAGCATGCCCAGGAGTTGTAGGGAGGTCATACAGGCACGTGGAGGCCACACACAATACTCAGCCTCATCAGGAGCATGCCCAGGCGTTGTAGGGAGGTCATACAGGCACGTGGAGGCCACACACAATACTCAGCCTCATCAGGAGCATGCCCAGGCGTTGTAGGGAGGTCATACAGGCACGTGGAGGCCACACACAATACTCAGCCTCATCAGGAGCATGCCCAGGCGTTGTAGGGAGGTCATACAGGCACGTGGAGGCCACACACAATACTCAGCCTCATCAGGAGCATGCCCAGGCGTTGTAGGGAGGTCATACAGGCACGTGGAGGCCACACACAATACTCAGCCTCATCAGGAGCATGCCCAGGCATTGTAGGGAGGTCATACAGGCATGTGGAGGCCACACACAATACTCAGCCTCATCAGGAGCATGCCCAGGCGTTGTAGGGAGGTCATACAGGCACGTGGAGGCCACACACAATACTCAGCCTCATCAGGATCATGCCCAGGCGTTGTAGGGAGGTCATACAGGCACGTGGAGGCCACACACAATACTGAGCCTCATCAGGAGCATGCCCAGGCGTTGTAGGGAGGTCATACAGGCACGTGGAGGCCACACACAATACTCAGCCTCATCAGGAGCATGCCCAGGCGTTGTAGGGAGGTCATACAGGCACGTGGAGGCCACACACAATACTCAGCCTCATCAGGAGCATGCCCAGGAGTTGTAGGGAGGTCATACAGGCAGGTGGAGGCCACACACAATACTCAGCCTCATCAGGAGCATGCCCAGGCGTTGTAGGGAGGTCATACAGGCACGTTGAGGCCACACACAATACTCAGCCTCATCAGGAGCATGCCCAGGCGTTGTAGGGAGGTCATACAGGCACTTGGAGGCCACACACAATACTCAGCCTCATCAGGAGCATGCCCAGGCGTTGTAGGGAGGTCATACAGGCACGTGGAGGCCACACACAATACTCAGCCTCATCAGGAGCATGCCCAGGCGTTGTAGGGAGGTCATACAGGCACGTGGAGGCCACACACAATACTCGGCCTCATCAGGAGCATGCCCAGGCATTGTAGGGAGGTCATACAGGCACGTGGAGGCCACACACAGTACTGAGCCTCATCAGGAGCATGCCCAGACGTTGTAGGGAGGTCATACAGGCACGTGGAGGCCACACACAATACTGAGCCTCATCAGGAGCATGCCCAGGCGTTGTAGGGAGGTCATACAAACACGTGGAGGCCACACATAATACTCAGCCTCATCAGGAGCATGCCCAGGCATTGTAGGGAGGTCATACAGGCACGTGGAGGCCACACACAATACTCAGCCTCATCAGGAGCATGCCCAGGCGTTGTAGGGAGGTCATACAGGCACGTGGAGGCCACACACAATACTCAGCCTCATCAGGAGCATGCCCAGGCGTTGTAGGGAGGTCATACAGGCACGTGGAGGCCACACACAATACTCAGCCTCATCAGGAGCATGCCCAGGCATTGTAGGGAGGTCATACAGACACGTGGAGGCCACACACAATACTCAGCCTCATCAGGAGCATGCCCAGGCGTTGTAGGGAGGTCATACAGGCACGTGGAGGCCACACACAATACTCAGCCTCATCAGGAGCATGCCCAGGCGTTGTAGGGAGGTCATACAGGCATGTGGAGGCCACACACAATACTCAGCCTCATCAGGATCATGCCGAGGCGTTGTAGGGAGGTCATACAGGCATGTGGAGGCCACACACAATACTCAGCCTCATCAGGATCATGCCCAGGCGTTGTAGGGAGGTCATACAGGCACGTGGAGGCCACACACAATACTCAGCCTCATCAGGAGCCTGCCCAGGCGTTGTAGGGAGGTCATACAGGCACGTGGAGGCCACACACAATACTCAGCCTCATCAGGAGCATGCCCAGGCGTTGTAGGGAGGTCATACAGGCACGTGGAGGCCACACACAATACTCAGCCTCATCAGGTGCATGCCCAGGCGTTGTAGGGAGGTCATACAGGTACGTGGAGGCCACACACAATACTCAGCCTCATCAGGAGCATGCCCAGGCGTTGTAGGGAGGTCATACAGGCACGTGGAGGCCACACACAATACTGAGCCTCATCAGGAGCATGCCCAGGCATTGTAGGGAGGTCATACAGGCACGTGGAGGCCACACACAATACTCAGCCTCATCAGGAGCATGCCCAGGCGTTGTAGGGAGGTCATACAGGCACGTGGAGGCCACACATAATACTGAGCCTCATCAGGAGCATGCCCGGGCGTTGTAGGGAGGTCATAGAGGCACGTGGAGGCCACACACAATACTGAGCCTCATCAGGAGCATGACCAGGCGTTGTAGGGAGGTCATACAGGCACATGGAGGCCACACACAATACTCAGCCTCATCAGGAGCATGCCCAGGCATTGTAGGGAGGTCATACAGGCACGTGGAGGCCACACACAATACTCAGCCTCATCAGGAGCATGCCCAGGCGTTGTAGGGAGGTCATACAGGCACGTGGAGGCCACACATAATACTGAGCCTCATCAGGAGCATGCCCGGGCGTTGTAGGGAGGTCATACAGGCACGTGGAGGCCACACACAATGCTCAGCCTCATCAGGAGCATGCCCAGGAGTTGTAGGGAGGTCATACAGGCACGTGGAGGCCACACACAATACTCAGCCTCATCAGGAGCATGCCCAGGCGTTGTAGGCAGGTCATACAGGCACGTGGAGGCCACACACAATACTGAGCCTCATCAGGAGCATGCCCAGGCGTTGTAGGGAGGTCATACAGGCACGTGGAGGCCACACACAATACTCAGCCTCATCAGGAGCATGCCCAGGCGTTGTAGGGAGGTCATACAGGCACGTGGAGGCCACACACAATACTCAGCCTCATCAGGAGCATGCCCAGGCGTTGTAGGGAGGTCATACAGGCAGGTGGAGGCCACACACAATACTCAGCCTCATCAGGAGCATGCCCAGGAGTTGTAGGGAGGTCATACAGGCAAGTGGAGGCCACACACAATACTCAGCCTCATCAGGAGCATGCCCAGGCGTTGTAGGGAGGTCATACAGGCACGTTGAGGCCACACACAATACTCAGCCTCATCAGGAGCATGCCCAGGCGTTGTAGGGAGGTCATACAGGCACTTGGAGGCCACACACAATACTCAGCCTCATCAGGAGCATGCCCAGGCGTTGTAGGGAGGTCATACAGGCACGTGGAGGCCACACACAATACTCAGCCTCATCAGGAGCATGCCCAGGCGTTGTAGGGAGGTCATACAGGCACGTGGAGGCCACACACAATACTCAGCCTCATCAGGAGCATGCCCAGGCATTGTAGGGAGGTCATACAGACACGTGGAGGCCACACACAGTACTGAGCCTCATCAGGAGCATGCCCAGGCGTTGTAGGGAGGTCATACAGGCACGTGGAGGCCACACACAATACTGAGCCTCATCAGGAGCATGCCCAGGCGTTGTAGGGAGGTCATACAAACACGTGGAGGCCACACATAATACTCAGCCTCATCAGGAGCATGCCCAGGCATTGTAGGGAGGTCATACAGGCACGTGGAGGCCACACACAATACTCAGCCTCATCAGGAGCATGCCCAGGCGTTGTAGGGAGGTCATACAGGCACGTGGAGGCCACACACAATACTCAGCCTCATCAGGAGCATGCCCAGGCGTTGTAGGGAGGTCATACAGGCACGTGGAGGCCACACACAATACTCAGCCTCATCAGGAGCATGCCCAGGCATTGTAGGGAGGTCATACAGACACGTGGAGGCCACACACA
>NW_027362771.1:613113148-613168148 GCF_046119375.1 Phyllobates terribilis
GGAGAGAGAGAGAGAAAGAGGGGGAGAGAGAGAGAGAAAGAGGGGGAGAGAGAGAGAGAAAGAGGGGGAGAGAGAGAGAGAGAAAGAGGGGGAGAGAGAGAGAGAAAGAGGGGGAGAGAGAGAGAGAAAGAGGGGGAGAGAGAGAGAGAAGAGGGGGAGAGAGAGAGAGAAAGAGGGGGAGAGAGAGAGAAAGAGGGGGAGAGAGAGAGAAAGAGGGGGAGAGAGAGAAAGAGGGGGAGAGAGAGAAAGAGGGGGAGAGAGAGAGAAAGAGGGGGAGAGAGAGAGAAAGAGGGGGAGAGAGAGAGAGAAAGAAGGGGAGAGAGAGAGAGAAAGAAGGGGAGAGAGAGAGAGAGAAAGAAGGGGAGAGAGAGAGAGAAAGAAGGGGAAGAGAGGGGGGAAGAGAGGGGGGAAGAGAGGGGGGAAGAGAGGGGGGAAGAGAGGGGGGAAGAGAGGGGGGAAGAGAGGGGGAAGAGAGGGGGGAAGAGAGGGGGGAAGAGAGGGGGGAAGAGAGGGGGGAAGAGAGGGGGGAAGAGAGGGGGGAAAGGGAAGAGAGGGGGGAGAGGGAAGAGAGGGGGGAGAGGGAAGAGAGGGGGAGAAGGAAGAGAGGGGGGAGAAGGAAGAGAGGGGGGAGAAGGAAGAGAGGGGGAGAAGGAAGAGAGGAGGGAAAAGGAAGAGAGGAGGGAAAAGGAAGAGAGGAGGGGGACGGGGAGGAGGGGGAGGAAGAGGGGAGGGGGGACGGGGGAGGAAGAGAGGAGGGGAGGTGGGGAGGAAGAGAGGAGGGGGGACGGGGAGGAAGAGAGGAGGGGGACGGGGAGGAAGAGAGGAGGGGGGACGGGGGAGGAAGAGAGGAGGGGAGGTGGGGAGGAAGAGAGGAGGGGGGACGGGGGAGGAAGAGAGGAGGGGGACGGGGAGGAAGAGAGGAGGGGGGACGGGGGAGGAAGAGAGGAGGGGGGACGGGGGAGGAAGAGAGGAGGGGGGACGGGGGAGGAAGAGAGGAGGGGGGACGGGGGAGGAAGAGAGGAGGGGGGACGGGGGAGGAAGAGAAGGAGGGGGGGCGGGGGAGAAGAGAAGGAGGGGGGGCGGGGGAGAAGAGAAGGAGGGGGGACGGGGGAGAAGAGAAGGAGGGGGGACGGGGGAGGAAGAGAAGGAGGGGGGACGGGGGAGGAAGAGAAGGAGGGGGGACGGGGAGAAGAGAAGGAGGGGGGGAAGAGAAGGAGGGGGGACGGGGAGAAGAGAAGGAGGGGGGGCGGGGAGAACAGAGGAGGGGGGCGGGGGGAGAACAGAGGAGGGGGGCGGGAGAACAGAGGAGGGGGGACAGATGAAATCATTATTAGCTGAACCAAGACATGACTAGAGGGGTGGGGGGGAGGAAGAGAGGGGGGACAGGGAAGGAAGAGAGGGGGACAAGAAGAGAGGGGGGGGACAAGAAGAGAGGGGGGGACAAGAAGAGAGGGGGGGGACAAGAAGAGGGGGGGAACAAGAAGAGAGGGGGGGAACAAGAAGAGAGGGGGGGGAACAAGAAAGAGAGGGGGGAACAAGAAGAGAGGGGGGGACAAGAAGAGAGGAAGGAGAGGAAGATGGGGGAGAAAGAGGAAGGGAGGGGGTGTACGGGGAGAAAGAGGAAGAGAGGGGGTGTACGGGGGAGAAAGAGGAAGAGAGGGGGGCGGACGAGACAGAGGAAGGGGGGGGCGGACGAGACAGAGGAGGGGGGGGGAGACAGAGAAGGGCGGACGAGACAGAGGAAGGGGGGGGCGGACGAGACAGAGGAAGGGGGGGGCGGACGAGACGAGGAAGGGGGGGGCGGACGAGAGAGGAAGGGGGGGCGGACGAGACAGAGGAAGGGGGGGGCGGACGACAGAGGGGGGGGGACGAGACAGAGGAAGGGGGGGGCGGACGAGACAGAGGAAGGGGGGGGCGGACGAGACAGAGGAAGGGGGGGGCGGACGAGACAGAGGAAGGGGGGGGCGGACGAGACAGAGGAAGGGGGGGGCGGACGAGACAGAGGAAGGGGGGGCGGACGAGACAGAGGAAGGGGGGGGGCGGACGAGACAGAGGAAGGGGGGGGCGGACGAGACAGAGGAAGGGGGGGGCGGACGAGACAGAGGAAGGGGGGGCGGACGAGACAGAGGAAGGGGGGGGCGGACGAGACAGAGAAGGGGGGGGGGGCGGACGGGAGGGGGGGGCGGACGAGACAGAGGAAGGGGGGGGCGGACGAGACAGAGGAAGGGGGGGGCGGACGAGACAGAGGAAGGGGGGGGCGGACGAGACAGAGGAAGGGGGCGGCGGACGAGACAGAGGAAGGGGGGGGCGGACGAGACAGAGGAAGGGGGGGGCGGACGAGACAGAGGAAGGGGGGGGCGGACGAGACAGAGGAAGGGGGGGGCGGACGAGACAGAGGAAGGGGGGGGCGGACGAGACAGAGGAAGGGGGGGCGGACGAGACAGAGGAAGGGGGGGCGGACGAGACAGAGGAAGGGGGGGCGGACGAGACAGAGGGGGCGGACGAGACAGAGGAAGGGGGGCGGACGAGACAGAGAGGAGGGGGGGCGGACGAGACAGAGGAAGGGGGGGGCGGACGAGACAGAGGAAGGGGGGGGCGGACGAGACAGAGGAAGGGGGGGGCGGACGAGACAGAGGAAGGGGGGGGCGGACGAGACAGAGGAAGGGGGGGGGCGGACGAGACAGAGGAAGGGGGGGGCGGACGAGACAGAGGAAGGGGGGGCGGACGAGACAGAGGAAGGGGGGGGCGGACGAGACAGAGGAAGGGGGGGGGGACAGACAGAGGAAGGGGGGGGCGGACGAGACAGAGGAAGGGGGGGGCGGACGAGACAGAGGAAGGGGGTGGCACGACAGAGGAAGGGGGGGCGGAGAGCAGAGGAAGGGGGGGGCGGACGAGGACAGAGGAAGGGGGGGGCGGACGAGGAGTAAGGGGCGGGGACGAGACAGAGAAGGGGGGCGGACGAGACAGAGGAAGGGGGGGGCGGACGAGACAGAGGAAGGGGGGGGCGGACGAGACAGAGGAAGGGGGGGCGGACGAGACAGAGGAAGGGGGGGCGGACGAGACAGAGGAAGGGGGAGCGGACGAGACAGAGGAAGGGGGCGGACGAGACAGAGGAAGGGGGGGGCGGACGAGACAGAGGAAGGGGGGGCGCGACGAGACAGAGGAAGGGGGGGCGGACGAGACAGAGGAAGGGGTGGGGGCGGACGAGACAGAGGAAGGGGGGGGCGGACGAGACAGAGGAAGGGGGGGGCGGACGAGACAGAGGAAGGGGGGGGCGGACGAGACGAAGAGGGGGGGCGGACGAGACAGAGGAAGGGGGGGGCGGAGGACAGAGGAGGGGGGGGCGGACGAGACAGAGGAAGGGGGGGGCGGGACGAGACAGAGGAAGGGGGGGGGGACGAGAGAGGAAGGGGGGGGCGGACGAGACAGAGGAAGGGGGGGCGGACGAGACAGAGGAAGGGGGGGCGGACGAGACAGAGGAAGGAGGGGCGGACGAGACAGAGGAAGGAGGGGCGGACGAGACAGAGGAAGGGGGGGCGGACGAGACAGAGGAAGGGGGGGCGGACGAGACAGAGGAAGGGGGGCGGACGAGACAGAGGAAGGGGGGCGGACGAGACAGAGGAAGGGGGGCGGACGAGACAGAGGAAGGGGGGCGGACGAGACAGAGGAGGGGGACCGAAGAGACAGAGGAGGGGGACCGAAGAGACAGAGGAGGGGGACCGAAGAGACAGAGGAGGGGGACCGAAGAGACAGAGGAGGGGGACCGAAGAGACAGAGGAGGGGGGACCGAAGAGTCAGAGGAGGGGGACCGAAGAGTCAGAGGAGGGGGACGGAAGAGACAGAGGAGGGGGGACCGAAGAGTCAGAGGAGGGGGGACCGAAGAGTCAGAGGGGGGACCGAAGAGTCAGAGGAGGGGGACGGGGGAGGAAATAGTCGGGTTAAGAGGGTGAGGGGAGAGACGGGACGGGGTTAGAGAAGCCTGGGGTGAGGCAGTGGAGATGGGGCTCTCCGGTCACCTCGGTGCTCCGTGGCCAGTGGGGTGAGGTCGTACACCCGGCCCAGGTAGGACACCCACAGGTCGGCGGCGCTGCAGTGCCGGGACACCTCTCGCGGGGTGTAGTACGGGGCTCTGACAGGACTCATGCCTGACTCTCAGCTGCGCCTCGGCGTTACCGAGGCAACAGGACGCTATCATGGCCACTTCCGGGAACGTCACTTCCGCTGATTTTTTTTCCCCCCCCGATGTTTCTGCGTTTCATGTGATGTGATTTCCTTTTTTGGGTCGGCTTATTTACGTCATTTCCTCTCTGTGTGTTGCATGTTGGGAGCTGTAGTTTTTTTTTGTCTTTTCTTCCTTTCCCATCAGCCTGTGCGGGGCAGCTGCTGTGGAGTGATGGCTGCAGTCCTGGAGGAGAATGGCTGCAGCCCCCCGGCCGGGGTGAGTGCCCCCCCTGTGTCACACATTGCATGGAGGGGCTCGTGGATCAGCTCCAGCACCATAATGGGGAGCTGTATCCGGGGGAACCTTCCAATATGGCCGCCTGGCTACAGCTCACATGGGCTGTCCCCTTGTATGCAGGATCCTGGGAAAGTCGAGTGGTCACTACTGGCCCTTTATTACACCTGACCGTCACCCAGCTTTACCAGGCTCCTGAATGGCAGGTCTGCTGATTCCTCCCACTGTCAGGGCCGCCACATTACTGGTCACCCAGCTTTCCCAGGCTCCTGAATGGCAGGTCTGCTGATTCCTCCCACTGTCAGGGCCGCCACATTACTGGTCACCCAGCTTTCCCAGGCTCCTGAATGGCAGGTCTGCTGATTCCTCCCACTGTCAGGGCCGCCACATTACTGGTCACCCAGCTTTCCCAGGCTCCTGAATGGCAGGTCTGCTGATTCCTCCCACTGTCAGGGCCGCCACATTACTTGTCACCCAGCTTTCCCAGGCTCCTGGATGGCAGGTCTGCTGATTCCTCCCACTGTCAGGGCCGCCACATTACTTGTCACCCAGCTTTCCCAGGCTCCTGGATGGCAGGTCTGCTGATTCCTCCCACTGTCAGGGCCGCCACATTACTGGTCACCCAGCTTTCCCAGGCTCCTGAATGGCAGGTCTGCTGATTCCTCCCACTGTCAGGGCCGCCACATTACTGGTCACCCAGCTTTCCCAGGCTCCTGGATGGCAGGTCTGCTGATTCCTCCCACTGTCAGGGCCGCCACATTACTTGTCACCCAGCTTTCCCAGGCTCCTGGATGGCAGGTCTGCTGATTCCTCCCACTGTCAGGGCCGCCACATTACTTGTCACCCAGCTTTCCCAGGCTCCTGGATGGCAGGTCTGCTGATTCCTCCCACTGTCAGGGCCGCCACATTACTGGTCACCCAGCTTTCCCAGGCTCCTGAATGGCAGGTCTGCTGATTCCTCCCACTGTCAGGGCTGCCACATTACTTGTCACCCAGCTTTCCCAGACTCCTGGATGTTGTATTCACAGGGCTAGGGGGTATGATCCAGCTTTTCCAATCTCCTGCATGTCGCGTCTATCTATCTCTGTGTTTCACTGCGGGAAGATTTACCATTCAGACGTCTGGAAAAGCTGAGTGACATCCCATCTATGGTGATCCCATGCAAGAATGTAAACCGAGAGAAAAGAAAACCCTTTTAAAAATTCTATTTTATTTCATATATTTTTTTTAAAAATCCCAATAACGCCCGAAACAAATGAGCAAATAATTTTAAAAAGAGGCATCAGGGACCTATGTGATCTAGTGGATCCCTATACCGGGCCTTATCTTCCCTGCATTGTTCCATCGAGTCCCCTGCACTCTGTTTGGGGAAAGTTACCTTCGTTTCCCTGATGCGCCCCCTTATCAAAAAAAAGGGGGGGAAACGCGTTGGGTTTTACTTCGGGAGAGAAAACGTCATGGGATAAGTACAATCTTGTTTAGTGGTATTTTTTGAAGGGAGACTATTTGCTATTATGCAGACGGCAATATAGACGTGAATAAATAACCGCTGCACAAACCCGAATATAATAGAGATTAACCCCGGCACTCAGTAATTCATATAAAAAGAACATTTTTAATGCAGTCCAAAAAAAATATACGTTTCGTCCAATCTGGCCTTCATCAGTAACAGACTGCTGGTGGCTGTGCCGAATGGAGAAGACACAGCGTCGCTGGTTACAGGGGGCTGGGACCTCCGGATTGTGCATGTGGACAATTTGCATAGAAGGAACGCGGCGTCCACCGCTTGTACCTGGTGAATATAATGCAGTATTTTATTTAATGGATCCATGTTTTCATACTGCTGGGAGCAGCTACACTGACTGACATGATGGTTATATGACGGTGTATATGTTATGACAAGGTTCAGTTGTGGATCACCTGTCCTGCTGGAAATGTATCCACATTATTAATGGAACGATTTGATTGATTGCCATGGATCTTTGATCGTGATATACAGCTGCTTTGATAAGTGGTTCTATGGGTATGAACTGATTATTTACTCTGAGTTTCATTTAGCCTTTATACCTCTGTCTTTAAAAATCTCTGATTAAGGGGTATGTGGTGTCACTTATAGTGGGGCGGTATTTCTACTCTATTTTTTTCCCTTTACCCACTGAGCACTGTAGGGCCCACTAGGGACATACACTGCTGAAAAAATACAGGGACCCCTGAAATACCCCTCCTAGATGTGAATGAATGAAATCTTCTCATTGAATACTTTGTTCTGTAGAAAGCTGAATGTGCTGACAACAAAATCACACAAAAATCATCAATGGAAATCACATTTATTAACCAATGGAGGCCTGGATTTGGAGTCACCCCCAAAATTAAAGTGGAAAAACACACTACAGGCTGATCCCACTCTGATGTAATGTCCTTAAAACAAGTCAAAATGAGGCTCAGTATTGTGTGTGGCCTCCACGTGCCTGTATGACCTCCCTACAACGCCTGGGCGTGCTCCTGATGAGGCTGAGTATTGTGTGTGGCCTCCACGTGCCTGTATGACCTCCCTACAATGCCTGGGCGTGCTCCTGATGAGGCTGAGTATTGTGTGTGGCCTCCACGTGCCTGTATGACCTCCCTACAACTCCTGGGCATGCTGCTGATGAGGCTGAGTATTGTGTGTGGCCTCCACGTGCCTGTATGACCTCCCTACAACGCCTGGGCATGCTCCTGATGAGGCTGAGTATTGTGTGTGGCCTCCACGTGCCTGTATGACCTCCCTATAACGCCTGGGCATGCTCCTGATGAGGCTCAGTATTGTGTGTGGCCTCCACGTGCCTGTATGACCCCCCTACAACGCCTGGGCATGCTCCTGATGAGGCTGAGTATTGTGTGTGGCCTCCACGTGCCTGTATGACCTCCCTACAACTCCTGGGCATGCTGCTGATGAGGCTGAGTATTGTGTGTGGCCTCCACGTGCCTGTATGACCTCCCTACAACGCCTGGGCATGCTCCTGATGAGGCTCAGTATTGTGTGTGGCCTCCACGTGCCTGTATGACCCCCCTACAACGCCTGGGCATGCTCCTGATGAGGCTGAGTATTGTGTGTGGCCTCCACGTGCCTGTATGACCTCCCTACAACTCCTGGGCATGCTCCTGATGAGGCTGAGTATTGTGTGTGGCCTCCACGTGCCTGTATGACCTCCCTACAACTCCTGGGCATGCTCCTGATGAGGCTCAGTATTGTGTGTGGCCTCCACGTGTCTGTATGACCTCCCTACAACTCCTGGGCATGCTGCTGATGAGGCTGAGTATTGTGTGTGGCCTCCACGTGCCTGTATGACCTCCCTACAACTCCTGGGCATGCTCCTGATGAGGCTGAGTATTGTGTGTGGCCTCCACGTGCCTGTATGACCTCCCTACAACGCCTGGGCATGCTCCTGATGAGGCTCAGTATTGTGTGTGGCCTCCACGTGCCTGTATGACCTCCCTACAACGCCTGGGCATGCTCCTGATGAGGCTGAGTATTGTGTGTGGCGTCCACGTGCCTGTATGACCTCCCTACAACGCCTGGGCATGCTCCTGATGAGGCTGAGTATTGTGTGTGGCCTCCACGTGCCTGTATGACCTCCCTACAACGCCTGGGCATGCTCCTGATGAGGCTGAGTATTGTGTGTGGCCTCCACGTGCCTGTATGACCTCCCTACAACGCCTGGGCATGCTCCTGATGAGGCTGAGTATTGTGTGTGGCCTCCACGTGCCTGTATGACCTCCCTACAACGCCTGGGCATGCTCCTGATGAGGCTCAGTATTGTGTGTGGCCTCCACGTGCCTGTATGACCTCCCTACAACGCCTGGGCATGCTCTTGATGAGGCTCAGTATTGTGTGTGGCCTCCACGTGCCTGTATGACCTCTCTACAACGCCTGGGCATGCTCCTGATGAGGCTGAGTATTGTGTGTGGCCTCCACGTGCCTGTATGACCTCCCTACAACGCCTGGGCATGCTCCTGATGAGGCTGAGTATTGTGTGTGGCCTCCACGTGCCTGTATGACCTCCCTACAACGCCTGGGCATGCTCCTGATGAGGCTGAGTATTGTGTGTGGCCTCCACGTGCCTGTATGACCTCCCTACAACGCTTGGGCATGCTCCTGATGAGGCTGAGTATTGTGTGTGGCCTCCACGTGCCTGTATGACCTCCCTACAACGCCTGGGCATGCTCCTGATGAGGCTCAGTATTGTGTGTGGCCTCCACGTGCCTGTATGACCTCCCTACAACGCCTGGGCATGCTCCTGATGAGGCTCAGTATTGTGTGTGGCCTCCACGTGCCTGTATGACCTCCCTTCAACGCCTGGGCATGCTCCTGATGAGGCTGAGTATTGTGTGTGGCCTCCACGTGCCTGTATGACCTCCCTTCAACGCCTGGGCATGCTCCTGATGAGGTTGCGGATGGTCTCCTGTGGGATCTCCTCCCAGACCTGGACTAAAGCATCCGCCAACTCCTGGACAGTCTGTGGTGAAACGTGACGTTGGTGGATGGAGCGAGACATGATGTCCCAGATGTGTTCAATCGGATTCAGGTCTGGGGAACGGGCGGCCAGTCAGTAGCTTCAATGCCTTCATCTTGCAGGAACTGCTGACACACTCCAGCCACATGAGGTCTGGCATTGTCCTGCATTAGGAGGAACCCAGGGCCAACCGCACCAGCATATTGTCTCACAAGGGGTCTGAGGATCTCATCTCGGTACCTAATGGCAGTCAGGCTACCTCTGGCGAGCACATGGAGGGCTGTGCGGCCCTCCAAAGAAATGCCACCCCACACCATTACTGACCCACTGCCAAATCGGTCATGCTGAAGGATGTTGCAGGCAGCAGATCGCTCTCCACGGCGTCTCCAGACTCTGTCACGTCTGTCACATCTGCTCAGTGTGAACCTGCTTTCATCTGTGAAGAGCACAGGGCGCCAGTGGCGACTTTGCCAATCCTGGTGTTCTGTGGCAAATGCCAAGCGTCCTGCACGGTGTTGGGCTGTGAGCACAACCCCCATCTGTGGACGTCAGGCCCTCATACCACCCTCATGGAGTTGGTTTCTAACCGTTTGTGCAGACACATGCACATTTGTGGCCTGCTGGAGGTCATTTTGCAGGGCTCTGGCAGTGCTCCTCCTGTTCCTCCTTGCACAAAGGCGGAGGTAGCGGTCCTGCTGCTGGGTTGTTGCCCTCCTACGGCCCCCTCCACATCTCCTGGTGTACTGGCCTTTCTCCTGGTAGCGCCTCCAGCCTCTGGACACTACGCTGACAGATGCAGCAAAGCTTCTTGCCACAGCTCGCATTGATGTGCCATCCTGGATGAGCTGCACTACCTGAGCAACTTCTGTGGGTTGTAGAGTCCGTCTCATGCTACCACGAGTGTGAAAGCACAACCAACATTCAAAAGTGACCAAAACATCAGCCAGAAAGCATTGGTACTGAGATGTGGTCTGTGGTCCCCACCTGCAGAACCACTCCTTTATTGAGGGGGTCTTGATAATTGCCAATAATTTCCATCTATTGTCTATTCCATTTGCACAACAGCATGTGACAGTTTGATTTCACAGAAGCTTCATTTACTTGGAGTTATATTCTGTTGTTTAAGTGTTCCCTTTATTTTTTTGAGCAGTGTATATAGGCAGGCAGGCAGGGTATATATATATATATAATGTGTGTGTATATAGGGCAAGCTGACGATGAGTAGGGTTCACATCCGCTGTGAGGCAGGTTAGGGCCAGATTAGGTCCTGAGACGATAACAATATATCCAATACTGTCGTCCCTATATATATATATTTAATTGGAATAAGTGACACCACACCTAGATTATATAATATAGACACTATATATAGGGTATAACAGGGACTTGGAGGGTCAGCCAACACGGAGCGGGGGCGCCAATCTCATTCATTACACTAGGGCGCCAACCCCCGCATTGAGGCAGGGAAAATAAGGACCCGTATAGGGATCCACTAGATCACCTGGTTCCCTGATGCCTTTTTTTTTAATTGTTTGCTCATTTATTTGGGGCTTTATTGGGATTTTTTAAAAATCTATGAAAAAAAAATAGAATTTTTAAAGGGGTTTTCTTTTCTCTTGGTTTCCATGTTTATGGGCCCTCTTCTGAATATCCTATACAAGAACCCTGGAAAGATGGATGATCGCGGCAGGTGACGATAGGAAGGTGTCAGTCGACCATATTGGTTACCACCCAGCTTTCCCAAGCCCCTGAATCGCAGCACTGCTCCTATGTAACTAGGAAAGATGGATGACACCTGCCTAGATTCATAGAAGGGGTGCCATTCAGCAGCTCTGTAAAGCTGAGTGACCCCCACTATGGCCGCAGTGACCCCCAGCTATCCCAGACATTGACAAACTGAATTGACAGAATTGGCATTCAGGGATCCAGGAAAGCTGGATGACACCCAGCATGGCCGCCCTGACACCCAGCATGGCCGCCCTGACACCCAGCTTTCCCAGACTGACGTTGCTGAATTTAACCCCTTATCACTTGACAGACTGGACATTTGGGGCTCTGGGAAAGCTGTGTGGTTGAGAAGGACGCGTGTAGTGTTATTATTTATTATTATAGCGCCATTTATTCCATGGCGCTTTACATGTGAAGAGGGGTCAGCGACTGGTCCAGGAGGAGCGAGGACTCTGCCCGCGAGGGCTCACAATCTACAAGGGATGGGTGAGGATACAGTAGGTGAGGGTAGAGCTGGTCGTGCAGCGGTATGGTGGAGCGAGGATCCTGCCTGCGAGGGCTCACAGTCTACAGGGGATGGGTGAGGATACAGTAGGTGAGGGTAGAGCTGGTCGTGCAGCGGTATGGTGGAGCGAGGACCCTGCCTGCGAGGGCTCACAGTCTACAAGGGATGGGTGAGGATACAGTAGGTGAGGGTAGAGCTGGTCGTGCAGCGGTATGGTGGAGAGAGGACCCTGCCCGCGAGGGCTCACAGTCTACAGGGGATGAGTGAGGATACAGTAGGTGAGGGTAGGGCTGGTCGTGCAGCGGTATGGTGGAGCAAGGACCCTGCCCGCGAGGGCTCACAGTCTACAAGGGATGGGTGAGGATACAGTAGGTGAGGGTAGGGCTGGTCGTGCAGCAGTATGGTGGAGAGAGGACCCTGCCTGCGAGGGATCACAGTCTACAGGGGATGGGTGAGGATACAGTAGGTGAGGGTAGGGCTGGTCGTGCAGCGGTATGGTGGAGCGAGGATCCTGCCTGCGACGGCTCACAATCTACAGGGGATGGGTGAGGATACAGTAGGTGAGGGTAGAGCTGGTCGTGCAGCGATATGGTGGAGCGAGGACCCTGCCTGCGAGGGCTCACAGACTACAGGGGATGAGTGAGGATACAGTAGGTGTGGGTAGGGCTGGTCGTGCAGCGGTATGGTGGAGCGAGGACCCTGCCCGCGAGGGCTCACAGACTACAGGGGATGAGTGAGGATACAGTAGGTGAGGGTAGAGCTGGTCGTGCAGCGGTATGGTGGAGCGAGGACCCTGCCCGCGAGGGCTCACAGTCTACAGGGGATGGGTGAGGATACAGTAGGTGAGGGTAGAGCTGGTCGTGCAGCGGTATGGTGGAGCGAGGACCCTGCCCGCGAGGGCTCACAGTCTACAGGGGATGAGTGAGGATACAGTAGGTGAGGGTAGAGCTGGTCGTGCAGCGGTATGGTGGAGCGAGGATCCTGCCTGCGAGGACTCACAGTCTACAGGGGATGAGTGAGGATACAGTAGGTGAGGGTAGGGCTGGTCGTGCAGCGGTATGGTGGAGCGAGGACTCTGCCCGCGAGGGCTCACAGTCTACAGGGGATGGGTGAGGATACAGTAGGTGAGGGTAGGGCTGGTCGTGCAGCGGTATGGTGGAGCGAGGACTCTGCCCGCGAGGGCTCACAGTCTACAGGGGATGGGTGAGGATACAGTAGGTGAGGGTAGGGCTGGTCGTGCAGCGGTATGGTGGAGCGAGGACCCTGCCTGCGAGGGCTCACAGTCTACAGGGGATGGGTGAAGATACAGTAGGTGAGGGTGGAGCTGGTCATGCAGCAGTATGGTGGAGCGAGGACCCTGCCCGGGAGGGCTCACAGTCTACAGGGGATGGGTGAGGATACAGTAGGTGAGGGTAGGGCTGGTCGTGGAGCGGTATGGTGGAGCGAGGACCCTGCCCACGAGGGCTCACAGTCTACACGGGATGGGTGAGGATACAGTAGGTGAGGGTAGGGCTGGTCGTGGAGCGGTATGGTGGAGCGAGGACCCTGCCCACGAGGGCTCACAGTCTACAGGGGATGGGTGAGGATACAGTAGGTGAGGGTAGAGCTGGTCGTGCAGCGGTATGGTGGAGCGAGGACCCTGCCCGCGAGGGCTCACAGTCTACAGGGGATGGGTGAGGATACAGTAGGTGAGGGTGGAGGTTGTAGACTTGTTGGGAGAGGTGGGTCTTCAGGCTCCTTTTGAAGGTTTCCACAGTCGGTGACAGTCTGATGTGTTGGGGTAGAGAGTTCCAGAGTAGGGGGGAAGCACGGGAGAAATCTTGTATGCGATTGTGGGAAGAGGAGATAAGAGGGGAGTAGAGAAGGAGATCTTGTGAGGATCGGAGGTTGCGTGCAGGTAAGTACCGGGAGACTAGGTCACAGATGTATGGAGGAGACAGGTTGTGGATGGTTTTGTATGTCATGGTTGGGGTTTTGAACTGGAGTCTCTGAGCATTGGGGAGCCAGTGAAGGGATTGACAGAGCGGAGAGGCCAGGAATAGCGGGGGGACAGGTGGATTAGTCGGGCAGCGGAGTTGAGGATAGATTGGAGGGGTGCGAGAGTGCTAGCGAGGAGGCCACAGAGCAGGAGGTTGCAGTAGTCGAGGCGGGAGATGATGAGGGCGTGCACTTGTGTTTTTGCAGATTTGTGGTTGAGGAATGTGCGGATCCGGGAAATATTTTTGAGTTGCAGTCGGAGTCCAGGGTTACCCCGAGGCAGCGAGCTTGCGGGACTGGGGAGAGTGGGCAGCCATTCACTTTGATAGATAGGTCAGATGGGGGGGTTGAGTGAGACGGTGGAAAGATGAATCCAGTTTTTTCCATGTTAAGTTTTAGAAATCTAGCAGAGAAGAAGGATGAGATGGCGGACAGACATTGTGGGAATTTGGTTAGTAGGGAGGTGATATCGGGTCCAGAGAGGTCGATCTGTCATCGGCATAGAGGTGATACTGAAAGCCATGAGACTCTATGAGCTGTCCCAGGCCGAAGGTGTAGATGGAGAAGAGTAGAGGTCCTAGAACTGAACCTTGGGGGACACCGACAGATAGGAGGCGAGATGAGGAGGTGGTGTGTGAGTGGGAGACACTGAATATCCGGTCTGTTAGGTATGAGGAGATCCAGGATAGGGCCAAGTCTGTGATGCCAAGAGATGAGAGAGTCTGGAGTAAGAGGGAATGGTCCACTGTGTCAAAGGCAGATGACAGGTCCAGCAGGAGGAGGACAGAGTAGTGTCGCTTGGATTTGGCGGTTAGTAGGTCGTTGGTGACTTCAGTCAGGGCAGTTTCAGTAGAATGGTGCGGTCGGAAACCAGATTGTAAGCAGTCGAAGAGGGAGCAGGAGGAGAGGTGGGAGGACAGTTCAGAATGGACGTGTTGTTCCAGTAGTTTTGAGGCATAGGGAGAAGTGATATGGAGCGATGGCTAGACACAGAGGATGGGTCAAGGGAGGGCTTTTTGAGGATGGGTGTGATTGAGGCGTGTTTGAACCAGTTGTTAGTGACAGGTTGAAGAGGAGGGTTAGGGTTGGGATGAAGACTGTGGTGAGGTTAGGGATGAGATGGGATGGGATTGGGTCAAGTTCGCAGGTGGTGCGGTGTGATTTGGAGAGTAAAGAGGAAACTTGATCGTCCGTAATGGTGGAGAAGTTGGTTTTGGAGCAGGAAGGTTGGGTAGATATGAGGAGGGGTTGAGGGGACTTTAGGCATGCGCTTTGTCTGATGGTGTCAATCTTCTGCTTGAAGAATGTGGCAAAGTCTTTGGCTGAGATGAGAGGAGAGGGAGGAGGCACTGAGGGATGGAGGAGAGAATTAAAGGCATTGAATAGCTGTTTAGGGTTGTGAGACAGGGAGGATGTCAGAGATGAGAATTAGGTTTGTTTTGCTGCTGTGAGTGTGGACTTGAAAGTAGTGAGGGACTGTTTGAATGCGATGAAGTGCTCGTTGGAGTGGGACCTTTTCCATTTCCGCTCAGCAACCCTGGAGGCCCGTCGCAGTTCTTTAGCCAGGTTGGTGTGCCAGGGTTGCCGTTTGAGTGGGTGAACTGTGCTATGTGTGAGAGGGATGACCGAGTCGAGAGCTGCAGCTGCTGTGATGTTATATAAAGAAGCATCTGCATCATGTAAGGAACTGATGTCTGTAAGAGGGAGGAGGGATTCAGAGAGTCAGTGTAGGTGAAGGTGTTTGAGGTTTCTGCGAGGGTGTGTAAGTTTGTGGAGTGGGGATTGTGCACCTGGAGAGGAGAGGGCAGAGAATGTGAGGAGGTTGTGGTCAGATAGGGGGAGAGGGGAGTTAGAGAGGTTAGATAGGGAGCAGAGGCGGGTGAAGATGAGGTCCAGTGTGTGGCCATCTTTGTGAGTGGGGGCAGAAGACCATTGAGCGAGGCCGAAGGAGGAGTGGGAAGTGTCAGTGGGGATGTTGAAGTCACCCATGATGATAGTGGGGATGTCAGCGGAAAGGAAGTGAAGTGGTCGAAGAAGGTGGTGGCTGGTCCTGGGGGGCGGTAAATGACAGCCAGCTGGAGGTTTTAGGGGGAGTAGATGCGCACACAGTGTGCCTCGAAAGAGGGGAGGGTAACGGAGGGTGTCAATGGGATGTGGGTGAAGGAGCAGTTGTCTGACAGGAGAAAACCTACTCCTCCACCATGCTTGCCGCTGGGGCAGGGGTTTTGGGAAAGGTGTAATCCACCATACTAAAGTGCAGCCGGGGAAGCTGTGTCAGAGGGGATGAGCCAGGTTTCAGGGATGTATCACAATGGGTTAATGACCTCGCCCATTTCTCGCCCCAGGACTCTGATGTGGAGGCGGGCGACGGCGCCCGGCACAAGCTTGAATCTCTGCTGAATAGGAACATGCGCATAGAGATGACGGACGGGCGCTCGCTGATCGGCTGCTTCCTGTGCACGGACCGAGACTGCAACGTCATCTTGGGCTCTGCGCAGGAATTCCTCCGTGCCTCAGGTGAGCTCCTCGGGGGCGGGGCCTGCAGCCACTCTGCTCCGCCCACTCCCCTGCTAACCGCCTGCTTCCTCCTGTCCTGCAGACTCTTTCCCGGTACGAGAGCCGCGCGTCCTGGGGCTGGCGATGGTCCCCGGGCACCACATCGTGTCCATCCAGGTGGAGCTGGAGAGCGTCACCTCCCCCCAGTACCTGTGACCCCTCCTCCCCCCAGTACCTATGACTCCTCCCCCCACCACCTGTGACTCCTCCCCAGTATTTGTGACCTTCCCCTCCCCCCAGTACCTGTGATTCCCCCCTTCCCCTCCTCCGCACTCTATACATTCATTTTTCTATAAATAAATTATTTTTCTCGCCATCTTTATCCCCAGTTTGTGTTTCATGTGTTGTGATCTGTTAATCCTGAGCCTCCTGATTCATGAATACACCCAGACGCCTCCCTTATATGTGGGGGCTCACCCGGGTATTTCACAGTCAAACCTGAGAGGCTGAAAATCTCTGGGATGCGGGAAAGCTGGGTGATAACCCCGTGTATGTATGTGGTGAGCTGACCACCAGATGGCGTTGTGCACACACAGACTATACATTGTGTGTGTGTGCTGCTGCCCTCCTGTGGTTTTATGGTGATATTGCAATTATTTGGGTGAAAATTTTCTCCAGTGCGAACATGATGAATGTGAGGAGACGACGACAGTTGTAAGTCCTCGTCACATTCATGGACGCGCGGCCGTGCGCGCTCCCCGCGTTAATGCACGCATGTGCACGCTCCCCACGTTAATGCACGCATGTGCACGCTCCCCGCGTTAATGCACGCATGTGCACGCTCCCCGCGTTAATGCACGCATGTGCACGCTCCCCGCGTTCATGCACGCATGTGCACGCTCCCCGCGTTCATGCACGCATGTGCACGCTCCCCGCGTTCATGCACGCATGTGCACGCTCCCCGCGTTCATGCACGCATGTGCACGCTCCCCGCGTTCATGCACGCATGTGCACGCTCCCCGCGTTCATGCACGCATGTGCACGCTCCCCGCGTTAATGCACGCATGTGCACGCTCCCCACGTTAATGCACGCATGTGCACGCTCCCCACGTTAATGCACGCATGTGCACGCTCCCCGTTGCTTTATTTTCCAGCTTTGTTGCTCAAGGGACCGAATCTCATCTAGTTTTTGCCAAATCACTGGTGCTTTACATTAACAACCCCCCACCATGCGCCTCCTCCCATAAGCTCTGCTCAGAGTCAGCGCTGCCAGGCACAGACCCCACACACGGCCCCCCCGTGGTTGCACCTAAGACGAGAACAACTCTCATCGTGCGTCTCACACTGTAGTCGGGCTGAGGGTGGTGGTAGTGCTGGGCCCCAGAGGGCGGAGGAGCCTGCTGGTCTGGCTGCCTGATGAGGCTCCTCACACTGGCGATGGCCGAACACCTAAATTCATGTTTTGTTTTGTGTTTTACGTCCATGAATTCTGTCCAGACTTCTGCACCATTGTGCAGTTTTATGTGTCACGGGGGTCCGTCCACGGTGTGTGTGTGAGAATCCATCACATGGGACCTAATAATGCTGCCACATAGTGACGTGAGGAAAACACTGCCCAAATAATGCTGCCACATAGTGACGTGAGGAAAACACTGCCCAAATAATACTGCCACTCAGTGCAAACCAATACATCTCTCTGAAGTGATACTACCGCACAGCAAGCAAATAATACCACTATGCCAGCGCTGAAAACCTACATCCATACACAACATAATGCCGCCATATAATAGTGAAGTAATACCAATATTATACAGAATAAAGCTGCTACTTCATGACTAAATGATACTGACATAAAATCCAATAATACCACCGTACGGCATAATATCCTCAAACTAATAGACATTAAACAATTAATACCGATATACCATTGCTAAAAAACATAGAATATACTACCATATAGTAGCCAGGTAATACTACTCTTATGCAGCACTCAATAATACTGCTATTTCATGACTAAATAATACTACCATACAGCGAATAAATAATACCACCATGCCATTGCTAAAAACTTACATCTATACCCCATATGATATAAGTTACCATTGGTGCCTTGTGAATATGGCTATAATACAGCCATGTAGTAAGAACGTAATACTCCATTGCACAATAAAATTGGCATTTCATAACTAAATAATACCGCCATCTATACACCGACCACCATAATATCCTGATATTTAGCCCAAAAACACAAATAATACCGCAATCTATATACCGACCACCATATCCTGATATTGTGCCCAAAAACACTTAATAAATAATACCGCCATCTATACACCGACCACCATATCCTGATATTGTGCCCAAAAACACTAATAAATAATACCGCCATCTATACACCGACCACCATAATATCCTGATATTGTGCCCAAAAACACTAATAAATAATACCACCATCTATACACCGACCACCATATCCTGATATTGTGCCCAAAAACACTAATAAATAATACCGCCATCTATACACCGACCACCATAATATCCTGATATTGTGCCCAAAAACACTAATAAATAATACTTCCATCTATACACCGACCACCATATCCTGATATTGTGGCCAAAAACACTAATAAATAATACCGCCATCTATACATCGACCACCATAATATCCTGATATTGTGCCCAAAAACACTAATAAATAATACCACCATCTATACACCGACCACCATATCCTGATATTGTGGCCAAAAACACTAATAAATAATACCGCCATCTATACACCGACCACCATAATATCCTGATATTGTGCCCAAAAACACTAATAAATAATACCGCCATCTATACACCGACCACCATAATATCCTGATATTGTGGCAAAAAACACTAATAATACCGCTATCTATACATCGACCACCATATCCTGATATTGTGCCCAAAAATACTAATAAATAATACCGCCATCTATACACCGACCACCATATCCTGATATTGTGCCCAAAAACACGAATAAATAATACCGCCATCTATACACCGACCACCATATCCTGATATTGTGCCCAAAAACACGAATAAATAATACCGCCATCTATACACCGACCACCATATCCTGATATTGTGGCCAAAAACACTAATGAATAATACCGCCATCTATACACCGACCACCATAATATCTTGATATTGTGCCCAAAAATACTAATAAATAATACCGCCATCTATACACCGATCACCATAATATCCTGATATTGTGCCCCAAAAATACGAATAAATAATACCGCCATCTATACACTGTCCAGCATAATATCCTCAGCATACCCAATAAGACAGGGCTTTAATAATACCGCCACATATTAACACCATGATATTATGACTGAATAATAATGCTGTCAGGCTGAGACCCCAAACACAGCCATAAATAATATCGCCACACAGTGCACACACTCCGCCATCTACCTCCGATACGGATGTTGGGGGTTGTGGTTATATCACATGAAGACAGGTTGTCACAAGCCGGGAAATCCCGGTGATTTATTTGGTGTATTGCGGTGGTACATGATGGACACGGGATGGCGAGGACGTGATGCGGATCCCTCGTCACAGGCTACAGTGATACTGACACAAGCTGAGTCATAGCAAAAGCTGCATTCACAGTCAGATCTGCAGAAGTGTGAATGCAGCTCTGGATGTGACCGGAAGATTAAAGCTGATGCATGTAATTCATTGACGGCTCTCAGCAGGACAGGACAGCCGTGCGCATGCTGGGAGTAGCAGTGTAACAATCTATATACAAGTAACAATCCTGAGGTTACATGGAGGAACTACAAGTCCCAGCAGTAGGTAGTTTAGCGGGTCCACCTCTGGGCTCGGGCCCCACCAGCAGTGTCCGTGGCCCCGTCACACCCAGGCCTTGCTGCCGTCCTTGGGGCTGTCGTTGGCCGGGCGGCTCCGGGCCGGGGTCCCCTGGTACACGGCGCGGCTGTAGGGCAGGAAGCAGGAGCTGAGCTGGAAGCAGCGCACGAGCCGGGCGTATCCGGCCAGGCCGAGGATCAGCAGCGGTAACACCAGCAGCGCCCCGAACACCAGCAGCGTCACACAGGCCGCCGGGCTCAGCAGCGCCGGGCACAGCGTCTCCTTGGGCTTCCGGAACTGGAACCGGAGAGAAAGGAAAGGGTTAACCACGGAAAGAGGCGAATGGGGGTGATAGTACCGAGAGGAGACCCGCAGCCCCCACACTGGGGAATGTGAGAGGGAGGGTGGCATGTATACAGGGCGGTATAGAGAGGTATAGACACCCCCCGCCCCGCTCACAGCTGCTGAGCTACTGTATCTAATCCTAGCCTGTGTGATACTGTCTGCTGAGCCCTGTATTATTATAGCGCCATTTATTCCATGCCATGGCGCTTCACATGTGAAAAAGGGGGTGTACATAGCAAACACCCAGCACTATAATCTTGATCAAAAACGCAATGGAAAATTGGTACAGAAAGAAGAGAAGACCCTGCCCGCGAGGGCTCACAGTCTACAAGGGATGGGTGAGGATACAGTAGGTGAGGGTAGAGCTGGTCGTGCAGCGGTATTGTGGAGCGAGGACCCTGCCCGCGAGGGCTCACAGTCTACAAGGGATGGGTGAGGATACAGTAGGTGAGGGTAGAGCTGGTCGTGCAGCGGTATGGTGGAGCGAGGACCCTGCCCGCGAGGGCTCACAATCTACAAGGGATGGGTGAGGATACAGTAGGTGAGGGTAGAGCTGGTCGTGCAGCGGTATGGTGGAGCGAGGATCCTGCCCGCGAGGGCTCACAGTCTACAAGGGATGGGTGAGGATACAGTAGGTGAGGGTAGAGCTGGTCGTGCAGCGATATGGTGGAGAGAGGACCCTGCCTGCGAGGGCTCACAATCTACAGGGGATGGGTGAGGATACAGTAGGTGAGGGTAGGGCTGGTCGTGCAGCGGTATGGTGGAGAGAGGACCCTGCCCCCGAGGGCTCACAGTCTACAGGGGATGGGTGAGGATACAGTAGGTGAGGGTAGAGCTGGTCGTGCAGCGGTATGGTGGAGAGAGGACCCTGCCCGCGAGGGCTCACAGTCTACAGGGGATGGGTGAGGATACAGTAGGTGAGGGTAGAGCTGGTCGTGCAGCGGTATGGTGGAGCGAGGACCCTGCCCACGAGGGCTCACAGTCTACAAGGGATGGGTGAGGATACAGTAGGTGAGGGTAGAGCTGGTCGTGCAGCGGTATGGTGGAGCGAGGACCCTGCCCACGAGGGCTCACAGTCTACAGGGGATGGGTGAGGATACAGTAGGTGAGGGTAGGGCTGGTCGTGCAGCGGTATGGTGGAGCGAGGACCCGGCCCGCGAGGGCTCACAGTCTACAAGGGATGGGGGAGGATAAAGTAGGTGAGGGTAGGGCTGGTCATGCAGCGGTATGGTGGAGCGAGGATCCTGCCTGCGAGGACTCACAGTCTACAAGGGATGGGTGAGGATACAGTAGGTGAGGGTAGGGCTGGTCGTGCAGCGGTATGGTGGAGCGAGGACCCTGCCCGTGAGGGCTCACAGTCTACAAGGGATGGGTGAGGATACAGTAGGTGAGGGTAGAGCTGGTCATGCAGCGGTATGGTGGAGCGAGGACCCTGCCCGTGAGGGATCACAGTCTACAGGGGATGGGTGAGGATACAGTAGGTGAGGGTAGAGCTGGTTGTGCAGCGGTATGGTGGAGCGAGGACCCTGCCCGTGAGGGCTCACAGTCTACAAGGGATGGGTGAGGATACAGTAGGTGAGGGTAGAGCTGGTCATGCAGCGGTATGGTGGAGCGAGGACCCTGCCCGTGAGGGATCACAGTCTACAGGGGATGGGTGAGGATACAGTAGGTGAGGGTAGAGCTGGTCGTGCAGCGGTATGGTGGAGCGAGGACCCTGCCCGTGAGGGCTCACAGTCTACAGGGGATGGGTGAGGATACAGTAGGTGAGGGTAGGGCTGGTCGTGCAGCGGTATGGTGGAGCGAGGACCCTGCCCGCGAGGGCTCACAGTCTACAGGGGATGGGTGAGGATACAGTAGGTGAGGGTAGGGCTGGTCGTGCAGTGGTATGGTGGAGCGAGGGTTACTGCAGGTTGTAGGCTTGTCGGAAGAGGGGGGTCTTCAGGTTCCTTTTGAAGGTTTCCACGGTAGGCGAGAGTCTGATGTGTTGGGGTAGAGAGTTCCAGAGTAGGGGGGATGCACAGGGGAAATCTTGGGAAGAGGAGATAAGAGGGGAGTAGAGAAAGATCTTGTGAGGATCGGAGGTTGCGTGCAGGTATTTATTGGGAGACTAGGTCACAGATGTATGGAGGAGACAGGTTGTGGATGGCTTTGTATGTCAGGGTTAGGGTCTTGAACTGGAGTCTCTGAGCGATGGGGAGCCAGTGAAGGGATCTACAGAGAGGAGAGGCCGGGGAATAACGGGGGGACAGGTGGATTAGTCGGGCAGCAGAGTTTAGGATAGGTTGGAGGGGTGCGAGAGTGTTAGAGGGGAGGCCACAGAGCAGGAGGTTGCAGTAGTCGAGGCGGGAGATGATGAGGACGTGCATTAGCGTTTTTGCAGATTCATGGTTGAGGAATGTGCAGATCCGGGAGATGTTTTTCAGTTGGAGTCGGCAGGAGGTGGAAAGGGCTTGGATATGTGGTTTGAAGGAGAGTTCAGAGTCCAGGGTTACCCCAAGGCAGCGAGCTTGAGGGACTGGGGAGAGTGAACAGCCATTGACGTTGATAGATAGGTCAGGTGAGAGGGTTGAGTGAGATGGTGGAAAGATGATGAATTCTGTCTTATCCATGTGAAGTTTTAGAAATCTGTCAGAGAAGGATGAAATAGCAGACAGACATTGTGGGATTCTGGTTAGTACGGAGGTGATATCGGGTCCAGAGAGGTAGATCTGTCATCAGCATAGAGGTGATAATGAAAGCCATGAGACTCTATGAGCTGTCCCAGGCCTAAGGTGTAGATGGAGAAGAGCAGAGGTCCTAGAACTGAACCTTGGGGGACACCGACAGATAGGGGGCGAGATGAGGAGGTGGTGTGTGAGTGGGAGACACAATGTCCTGTCTGTTAGGTATGAGGAGATCCAAGATAGGGCCAAGTCTGTGATGCCAAGAGATGAGAGAGTCTGGAGTAAGAGGGAATGGTCCACTGTGTCAAAGGCAGATGACAGGTCCAGCAGGAGGAGGACAGAGTAGTGTCGCTTGGATTTGGCGGTTAGTAGGTCGTTGGTGACTTTAGTCAGGGCAGTTTCAGTAGAATGGTGCGGTCGGAAGCCAGATTGTAAGCGGTCGAAGAGGGAGCAGGAGGAGAGGTGGGAGGACAGTTCAAGGTGGACATGTTGTTCCAGTAGTTTTGAGGCATAGGGGAGAAGTGATATGGGGCGATGGCTAGTCAGAGAGGATGGGTCAAGGGATGACTTTTTGAGGATGGGTGTGATTGAGGCATGTTTGAAGCATGAGGGGAAGACACCAGTTTTTAGTGACAGGTTGAAAAGGTGGGTTAGGGTTGGGATGAGAATAGTTGTAAGGTTAGGGATGAGGTGGGACGGGATTGGGTCAAGTTCGCAGGTGGTGAGGTGTGATTTGGAGAGTAAAGAGGAGATTTGATTGTCCGTAATGGTGGAGAAGCTGGTTGTGGAGGAGGATGGTTGAGTTAGGCGGGCGGAGGGGTTGAGGGGACTTTAGGCAAAAGCGTTTTCTGATGGTATCAATCTTCTGCTTGAAGAATGTGGCAAAGTCTTTGGCTGAGATGAGAGGAGAGGGAGGAGGCACTGGGGGACGGAGGAGAGAATTGAAGGTGTTGAATAGCTGTTTAGGGTTGTGAGACAGGGAGGATATGAGAGATGAGAAGTAGGTTTGTGGACTTGAAGGTAGTGAGGGACTGTTTAAATGCGATGAAGTGCTCGTTGGAGTGGGACCTTTTCCATTTCCGCTCAGCAACCCTGGAGGGCCCTCGCAGTTCTTTAACCAAGTTGGTGTGCCAGGGTTGCTGGTTGAGTGGGTGAACTCTGGTATGTGTGAGGGGGGCGACCAAATTGAGAGCTGCAGCTGCTGAGGTGTTGTATAAAGTGGCAGCAGCATCTGCATCATGTAATGAACTTATGCTTGTGAGAGGGAGGAGGGATTCAGAGAGTCAGTGTAGGTGAAGGTGTTTGAGGTTTCTGCGAGGGTGTGTAAGTTTGTGGAGTGGGGATTGTGCACCTGGAGAGGAGAGGGCAGAGAATGTGAGTAGGTTGTGGTCAGATAGGGGGAGAGGGGAATTAGAGAGGTTAGATAGGGAGCAGAGGCGGGTGAAGATGAGGTCCAGTGTGTGGTCGTCTTTGTGAGTGGGGGCAGAAGACCATTGAGCGAGGCCGAAGGAGGAAGTCAGGGATAGAAGCTTAGAGCCCGATGAGTGGGAAGTATCAATGGGGATGTTGAAGTCGCCCATGATGATAGTGGGGATGTCAGCGGAAAGGAAATGAAGGAGCCCGGTGGAGAAGTGGTCTAAGAACGTGGTGGCAGGTCCTGGGGGCGGTAAATGATGGCCGGTTGAAGGGGGAGTAGATGCGCACACAGTGCACTTCAAAGGAGGGGAGAGTAATGGAGGGCGGCAGTGGGATATGGGTGAAGGAGCAGTTATCTGACAGGAGAAAACCTACTCCTCCACCATGCTGGCCATTGGAACGAGGGGTGTGAGAACAATGGAATCCACCATACGAAAGCGCAGCTGGAGAGGCCGCGTCAGAGGGGGTGAGCCAGGAATCTGTGATGCCGAGGAAGAAGAGTTTGTTAGTAATGAAAAGGTCATGGATGTAGGAAAGGTTGTTGCAGACGGAGGGAGCGAGCGTTCCAGAGAGCCCCTGTTAGAGGGGCTGGGGAGGCGGGGGCTGGGCGGACAGGTATGAGGTTAGAGGGGCTACCAGAGGTTGTGACAGATTGTGGAGAGGCGGTGGAGGTGACTGTAGGGATGTGGGGAGGAGGACCAGGATTTGGAGAGATATTGCCAAAGGAGCAGGAGCTGTGTATCTAATCCCATTGTGTGTGATACTGTCTGCTGAGCCGTGTATCTAATCCCATTGTGTGTGATACTGTCTGCTGAGCCGTGTATCTAATCCTCTCCTGTGTGATACTGTCTGCTGAGCCGTGTATCTAATCCCATTGTGTGTGATACTGTCTGCTGAGCCGTGTATCTAATCCTCTCCTGTGTGATACTGTCTGCTGAGCCGTGTATCTAATCCTCTACTGTGTGATACTGTCTGCTGAGCCGTGTATCTAATCCTATCCTGTGTGATACCGTCTACTGAGCCGTGTATCTAATCCTATCCTGTGTGATACCGTCTGCTGAGCTGTGTATCTAATCCTCTACTGTGTGATACTGTCTGCTGAGCTGTGTATCTAATCCTATACTGTGTGATACTGTCTGCTGAGCCGTGTATCTAATCCTATCCTGTGTGATACTGTCTGCTGAGCCGTGTATCTAATCCTATCCTGTGTGATACTGTCTGCTGAGCTGTGTATCTAATGCTGTGTGATACTGTCTGCTGAGCCGTGTATCTAATCCTCTCCTGTGTGATACTGACTGCTGAGCCCTGTATCTAATCCTCTCCTGTGTGATACTGTCTGCTGAGCCGTGTATCTAATCCTCTACTGTGTGATACTGACTGCTGAGCCGTGTATCTAATCATATCCTGTGTGATACTGACTGCTGAGCCGTGTATCTAATCCTCTCCTGTGTGATACTGACTGCTGAGCCCTGTATCTAATCCTCTCCTGTGTGATACTGTCTGCTGAGCCGTGTATCTAATCCTCTACTGTGTGATACTGACTGCTGAGCCGTGTATCTAATCATATCCTGTGTGATACTGACTGCTGAGCCGTGTATCTAATCATATCCTGTGTGATACTGTCTGCTGAGCCGTGTATCTAATCCTATCCTGTGTGATACTGTCTGCTGAGCCGTGTATCTAATCCTATCCTGTGTGATACTGACTGCTGAGCCGTGTATCTAATCCTCTCCTGTGTGATACTGTCTGCTGAGCCGTGTATCTAATCCTCTCCTGTGTGATACTGACTGCTGAGCCGTGTATCTAATCCTCTCCTGTGTGATACTGACTGCTGAGCCGTGTATCTAATCCTCTGTGTGATACTGACTGCTGAGCCGTGTATCTAATCCTATCCTGTGTGATACGGTCTACTGAGCCGTGTATCTAATCCTCTCCTGTGTGATACTGTCTGCTGAGCCGTGTATCTAATCCTATCCTGTGTGATACTGTCTGCTGAGCCGTGTATCTAATCCTATCCTGTGTGATACTGTCTACTGAGCCGTGTATCTAATCCTATCCTGTGTGATACTGACTGCTGAGCCGTGTATCTAATCCTATCCTGTGTGATACTGTCTGCTGAGCTGTGTATCTAATCCTCTCCTGTGTGATGCTGTCTGCTGAGCAGTGTATCTAATCCTATCCTGTGTGATACCGTCTGCTGAGCCGTGTATCTAATCCTCTACTGTGTGATACTGACTGCTGAGCTGTGTATCTAATCCTCTCCTGTGTGATTCTGTCTGCTGAGCCGTGTATCTAATCCTATCCTGTGTGATACTGTCTGCTGAGCCGTGTATCTAATCCTCTACTGTGTGATACTGACTGCTGAGCTGTGTATCTAATCCTATCCTGTGTGATACTGTCTGCTGAGCCGTGTATCTAATCCTATCCTGTGTGATACTGTCTGCTGAGCCGTGTATCTAATCCTCTACTGTGTGATACTGACTGCTGAGCTGTGTATCTAATCCTCTCCTGTGTGATACTGTCTGCTGAGCCGTGTATCTAATCCTATCCTGTGTGATACTGTCTGCTGAGCCGTGTATCTAATCCTCTCCTGTGTGATACTGACTGCTGAGCCGTGTATCTAATCCTCTCCTGTGTGATACTGACTGCTGAGCCGTGTATCTAATCCTCTGTGTGATACTGACTGCTGAGCCGTGTATCTAATCCTATCCTGTGTGATACTGTCTACTGAGCCGTGTATCTAATCCTATCCTGTGTGATACTGTCTGCTGAGCCGTGTATCTAATCCTATCCTGTGTGATACTGTCTGCTGAGCTGTGTATCTAATCCTATCCTGTGTGATACTGACTGCTGAGCCGTGTATCTAATCCTCTCCTGTGTGATACCGTCTGCTGAGCCGTGTATCTAATCCTCTCCTGTGTGATACCGTCTGCTGAGCCGTGTGTCTAATCCTCTCCTGTGTGATACCGTCTGCTGAGCCGTGTATCTAATCCTCTCCTGTGTGATACTGTCTGCTGAGCCGTGTATCTAATCCTATCCTGTGTGATACCGTCTGCTGAGCCGTGTGTCTAATCCTCTCCTGTGTGATACCGTCTGCTGAGCCGTGTATCTAATCCTCTCCTGTGTGATACCGTCTGCTGAGCCGTGTATCTAATCCTCTCCTGTGTGATACTGTCTGCTGAGCCGTGTATCTAATCCTCTCCTGTGTGATACCGTCTGCTGAGCCGTGTATCTAATCCTCTCCTGTGTGATACTGTCTGCTGAGCCGTGTATCTAATCCTATCCTGTGTGATACCGTCTGCTGAGCCGTGTGTCTAATCCTCTCCTGTGTGATACCGTCTGCTGAGCCGTGTGTCTAATCCTCTCCTGTGTGATACTGACTGCTGAGCCGTGTATCTAATCCTATCCTGTGTGATACCGTCTGCTGAGCCGTGTGTCTAATCCTATCCTGTGTGATACCGTCTGCTGAGCCGTGTATCTAATCCTCTCCTGTGTGATACCGTCTGCTGAGCCGTGTGTCTAATCCTATCCTGTGTGATACTGTCTGCTGAGCCGTGTATCTAATCCTCTCCTGTGTGATACTGTCTGCTGAGCCGTGTATCTAATCCTCTCCTGTGTGATACTGTCTGCTGAGCCGTGTATTTAATCCTATCCTGTGTGATACTGTCTGCTGAGCCGTGTATCTAATCCTATCCTGTGTGATACTGACTGCTGAGCCGTGTATCTAATCCTATCCTGTGTGATACTGTCTGCTGAGCCGTGTGTCTAATCCTCTCCTGTGTGATACTGCCTGCTGAGCCGTGTATCTAATCCTATCCTATGTGATACTGTCTGCTGAGCCGTGTATCTAATCCTATCCTGTGTGATACTGTCTGCTGAGCCGTGTATCTAATCCTCTCCTGTGTGATACTGTCTGCTGAGCCGTGTATCTAATCCTCTCCTGTGTGATACTGTCTGCTGAGCCGTGTATCTAATCCTCTCCTGTGTGATACTGTCTGCTGAGCTGTGTATCTAATCCTCTCCTGTGTGATACTGTCTGCTGAGCCGTGTATCTAATCCTCTCCTGTGTGATACTGTCAGCTGAGCCATGTATCTAATCCTCTCCTGTGTGATACTATCTGCTGAGCCGTGTATCTAATCCTATCCTATGTGATACTGTCTGCTGAGCCGTGTATCTAATCCTATCCTGTGTGATACTGTCTGCTGAGTCGTGTATCTAATCCTATCCTGTGTGATACTGACTGCTGAGCTGTGTATCTAATCCTCTCCTGTATGATACTGTCTGCTGAACCGTGTATCTAATCCTATCCTATGTGATACGGTCTGCTGAGCCGTGTATCTAATCCTATCCTGTGTGATACTGTCTGCTGAGCTGTGTATCTAATCCTATCCTGTGTGATACTGTCTGCTGAGCCGTGTATCTAATCCTATCCTGTGTGATACTGTCTGCTGAGCCGTGTATCTAATCCTATCCTGTGTGATACTGTCTGCTGAGCTGTGTATCTAATCCTATCCTGTGTGATACTGTCTGCTGAGCCCTGTATCTAATCCTCTCCTGTGTGATACTGTCTGCTGAGCCATGTATCTAATCCTATCCTGTGTGATACTGTCTGCTGAGCCCTGTATCTAATCCTTTCCTGTGTGATACTGTCTGCTGAGCCATGTATCTAATCCTCTCCTGTGTGATACTGTCTGCTGAGCCGTGTATCTAATCCTATCCTGTGTGATACTGTCTGCTGAGCCGTGTATCTAATCCTATCCTGTGTGATACTGTCTGCTGAGCCGTGTATCTAATCCTCTCCTGTGTGATACTGTCTGCTGAGCCGTGTATCTAATCCTATCCTGTGTGATACTGTCTGCTGAGCCGTGTATCTAATCCTCTCCTGTGTGATACTGTCTGCTGAGCCGTGTATCTAATCCTATCCTGTGTGATACTGTCTGCTGAGCCGTGTATCTAATCCTATCCTGTGTGATACTGTCTGCTGAGCCGTGTATCTAATCCTCTCCTGTGTGATACCGTCTGCTGAGCCGTGTATCTAGTCCTCTTCTGTGTGATACTGTCTGCTGAGCCGTGTATCTAATCCTATCCTGTGTGATACTGTCTGCTGAGCCGTGTATCTAATCCTATCCTGTGTGATACTGTCTGCTGAGCCGTGTATCTAATCCTCTTCTGTGTGATACTGTCTGCTGAGCCGTGTATCTAATCCTATCCTGTGTGATACTGACTGCTGAGCCGTGTATCTAATCCTATCCTGTGTGATACTGACTGCTGAGCAGTGTATCTAATCCTCTCCTGTGTGATACTGTCTGCTGAGCCGTGTATCTAATCCTCTCCTGTGTGATACTGTCTGCTGAGCCGTGTATCTAATCCTCTCCTGTGTGATACAGTCTGCTGAGCTGTGTATCTAGTCCTCTTCTGTGTGATACTGTCTGCTGAGCCGTGTATCTAATCCTCTCCTGTGTGATACTGTCTGCTGAGCCGTGTATCTAGTCCTCTTCTGTGTGATACTGTCTGCTGAGCCGTGTATCTAATCCTCTCCTGTATGATACTGTCTGCTGAGCCGTGTATCTAATCCTCTCCTGTATGATACTGTCTGCTGAGCCGTGTATCTAATCCTCTCCTGTATGATACTGTCTGCTGAGCCGTGTATCTAATCCTCTCCTGTGTGATACAGTCTGCTGAGCCGTGTATCTAGTCCTCTTCTGTGTGATACTGTCTGCTGAGATGTGTATCTAATCCTATCCTGTGTGATACTGTCTGCTGAGCTGTATCTAATCCTCTCCTGTGTGATACTGTCTGCTGAGCTGTGTATCTAATCCTCTCCTGTGTGATACTGTCTGCTGAGCTGTATCTAATCCTCTCCTGTGTGATACTGTCTGCTGAGCCGTGTATCTAATCCTCTCCTGTATGATACTGTCTGCTGAGCCGTGTATCTAATCCTCTCCTGTACGATACTGTCTGCTGAGCTGTGTATCTAATCCTATCCTGTGTGATACTGTCTGCTGAGCCGTGTATCTAATCCTATCCTGTGTGATACTGTCTGGTGAGCCGTGTATCTAATCCTATCCTGTGTGATACTGTCTGGTGAGCCGTGTATCTAATCCTATCCTGTGTGATACTGTCTGCTGAGCCGTGTATCTAATCCTATCCTGTGTGATACTGTCTGCTGAGCTGTGTATCTAATCCTATCCTGTGTGATACTGTCTGCTGAGCCGTGTATCTAATCCTATCTTGTGTGATGCTGTCTGCTGAGCCGTGTATCTAATCCTATCCTGTGTGATGCTGTCTGCTGAGCTGTGTATCTAATCCTATCCTGTGTGATACTGACTGCTGAGCTGTGTATCTAATCCTATCCTGTGTGATACTGACTGCTGAGCTGTGTATCTAATCCTATCCTGTGTGATACTGACTGCTGAGCTGTGTATCTAATCCTATCCTGTGTGATACTGACTGCTGAGCTGTGTATCTAATCCTATCCTGTGTGATACTGTCTGGTGAGCCGTGTATCTAATCCTATCCTGTGTGATACTGTCTGCTGAGCCGTGTATCTAATCCTCTCCTGTGTGATACCGTCTGCTGAGCCGTGTGTCTAATCCTCTCCTGTGTGATACTGTCTGCTGAGCCGTGTATCTAATCCTATCCTGTGTGATACTGTCTGGTGAGCCGTGTATCTAATCCTATCCTGTGTGATACTGTCTGCTGAGCCGTGTATCTAATCCTATCCTGTGTGATACTGTCTGGTGAGCCGTGTATCTAATCCTATCCTGTGTGATACTGTCTGCTGAGCCGTGTATCTAATCCTGTCCTGTGTGATACTGTCTGCTGAGCCGTGTATCTAATCCTCTCCTGTGTGATACTGTCTGCTGAGCCGTGTATCTAATCCTATCCTGTGTGATACTGTCTGCTGAGCCGTGTATCTAATCCTATCCTGTGTGATACTGTCTGCTGAGCCGTGTATCTAATCCTATCCTGTGTGATACTGACTGCTGAGCCGTGTATCTAATCCTCTCCTGTGTGATACTGTCTGCTGAGCCGTGTATCTAATCCTATCCTGTGTGATACTGACTGCTGAGCTGTGTATCTAATCCTATCCTGTGTGATACTGTCTGCTGAGCCGTGTATCTAATCCTATCCTGTGTGATACTGTCTGCTGAGCCGTGTATCTAATCATATCCTGTGTGATACTGTCTGCTGAGCTGTGTATCTAATCCTATCCTGTGTGATACTGTCTGGTGAGCCGTGTATCTAATCCTATCCTGTGTGATACTGTCTGCTGAGCCGTGTATCTAATCCTCTCCTGTGTGATACTGTCTGCTGAGCCGTGTATCTAATCCTATCCTGTGTGATACTGTCTGCTGAGCTGTGTATCTAATCCTATCCTGTGTGATACTGACTGCTGAGCTGTGTATCTAATCCTATCCTGTGTGATACTGTCTGGTGAGCCGTGTATCTAATCCTATCCTGTGTGATACTGTCTGGTGAGCCGTGTATCTAATCCTATCCTGTGTGATACTGTCTGCTGAGCCGTGTATCTAATCCTATCCTGTGTGATACTGTCTGCTGAGCCGTGTATCTAATCCTATCCTGTGTGATACTGACTGCTGAGCTGTGTATCTAATCCTATCCTGTGTGATACTGTCTGCTGAGCTGTGTATCTAATCCTATCCTGTGTGATACTGACTGCTGAGCTGTGTATCTAATCCTATCCTGTGTGATACTGTCTGCTGAGCTGTGTATCTAATCCTATCCTGTGTGATACTGACTGCTGAGCTGTGTATCTAATCCTATCCTGTGTGATACTGACTGCTGAGCTGTGTATCTAATCCTATCCTGTGTGATACTGTCTGGTGAGCCGTGTATCTAATCCTATCCTGTGTGATACTGTCTGGTGAGCCGTGTATCTAATCCTATCCTGTGTGATACTGTCTGCTGAGCCGTGTATCTAATCCTATCCTGTGTGATACTGTCTGTTGAGCCGTGTATCTAATCCTCTCCTGTGTGATACTGTCTGCTGAGCCGTGTATCTAATCCTATCCTGTGTGATACTGTCAGCTGAGCCGTGTATCTAATCCTATCCTGTGTGATACTGTCTGCTGAGCCGTGTATCTAATCCTATCCTGTGTGATACTGACTGCTGAGCTGTGTATCTAATCCTATCCTGTGTGATACTGTCTGCTGAGCTGTGTATCTAATCCTATCCTGTGTGATACTGTCTGCTGAGCTGTGTATCTAATCCTATCCTGTGTGATACTGTCTGCTGAGCTGTGTATCTAATCCTATCCTGTGTGATACTGACTGCTGAGCTGTGTATCTAATCCTATCCTGTGTGATACTGACTGCTGAGCCGTGTATCTAATCCTATCCTGTGTGATACTGACTGCTGAGCCGTGTATCTAATCCTATCCTGTGTGATACTGTCTGGTGAGCCGTGTATCTAATCCTATCCTGTGTGATACTGACTGCTGAGCCGTGTATCTAATCTTATCCTGTGTGATACTGTCTGCTGAGCTGTGTATCTAATCCTATCCTGTGTGATACTGACTGCTGAGCTGTGTATCTAATCCTATCCTGTGTGATACTGTCTGCTGAGCTGTGTATCTAATCCTATCCTGTGTGATACTGACTGCTGAGCTGTGTATCTAATCCTATCCTGTGTGATACTGTCTGGTGAGCCGTGTATCTAATCCTATCCTGTGTGATACTGACTGCTGAGCCGTGTATCTAATCCTATCCTGTGTGATACTGTCAGCTGAGCCGTGTATCTAATCCTATCCTGTGTGATACTGTCTGCTGAGCCGTGTATCTAATCCTCTCCTGTGTGATACTGTCTGCTGAGCTATGTATCTAATCCTATGCTGTGTGATACTGTCTGCTGAGCTGTGTATCTAATCCTATCCTGTGTGATACTGACTGCTGAGCCGTGTATCTAATCCTCTCCTGTGTGATACTGTCTGCTGAGCCGTGTATCTAATCCTATCCTGTGTGATACTGTCTGCTGAGCCGTGTATCTAATCCTCTCCTGTGTGATACTGTCTACTGAGCTGTGTATCTAATCCTATCCTGTGTGATACTGTCTGGTGAGCCGTGTATCTAATCCTATCCTGTGTGATACTGTCTGGTGAGCCGTGTATCTAATCCTATCCTGTGTGATACTGTCTGGTGAGCCGTGTATCTAATCCTATCCTGTGTGATACTGTCTGCTGAGCCGTGTATCTAATCCTATCCTGTGTGATACTGTCAGCTGAGCCGTGTATCTAATCCTATCCTGTGTGATACTGTCTGGTGAGCCGTGTATCTAATCCTATCCTGTGTGATACTGTCTGGTGAGCCGTGTATCTAATCCTATCCTGTGTGATACTGTCTGCTGAGCCGTGTATCTAATCCTATCCTGTGTGATACTGTCTGGTGAGCCGTGTATCTAATCCTATCCTGTGTGATACTGTCTGCTGAGCCGTGTATCTAATCCTATCCTGTGTGATACTGTCTGCTGAGCCGTGTATCTAATCCTATCCTGTGTGATACTGACTGCTGAGCCGTGTATCTAATCCTCTCCTGTGTGATACTGTCTGCTGAGCTGTGTATCTAATCCTCTCCTGTGTGATACTGTCTGCTGAGCTGTGTATCTAATCCTATCCTGTGTGATACTGACTGTTGAGCCGTGTATCTAATCCTATCCTGTGTGATACTGACTGCTGAGCTGTGTATCTAATCCTATCCTGTGTGATACTGTCTGCTGAGCCGTGTATCTAATCCTATCCTGTGTGATACTGTCTGCTGAGCCGTGTATCTAATCCTATCCTGTGTGATACTGACTGCTGAGCCGTGTATCTAATCCTCTCCTGTGTGATACTGTCTGCTGAGCTGTGTATCTAATCCTATCCTGTGTGATACTGACTGCTGAGCCGTGTATCTAATCCTCTCCTGTGTGATACTGTCTGCTGAGCCGTGTATCTAATCCTCTCCTGTGTGATACTGTCTGCTGAGCCATGTATCTAATCCTCTCCTGTGTGATACTGACTGCTGAGCCGTGTATCTAATCCTATCCTGTGTGATACTGTCTGCTGAACCGTGTATCTAATCCTATCCTGTGTGATACTGTCTGCTGAGCCGTGTATCTAATCCTCTCCTATGTGATACTGTCTGCTGAGCTGTGTATCTAATCCTCTCCTGTGTGATACTGTCTGCTGAGCAGTGTATCTAATCCTATCCTGTGTGATACTGACTGCTGAGCTCAGTATCTAATCCTCTCCTGTGTGATACTGACTGCTGAGCCGTGTATCTAATCCTATCCTGTGTGATACTGTCTGCTGAGCAGTGTATCTAATCCTATCCTGTGTGATACTGTCTGCTGAGCCGTGTATCTAATCCTATCCTGTGTGATACTGTCTGCTGAGCCGTGTATCTAATCCTCTCCTGTGTGATACTGTCTGCTGAGCCGTGTATCTAATCCTATCCTGTGTGATACTGTCTGCTGAGCTGTGTATCTAATCCTATCCTGTGTGATACTGTCTGCTGAGCTGTGTATCTAATCCTATCCTGTGTGATACTGTCTGCTGAGCCGTGTATCTAATCCTCTCCTGTGTGATACTGTCTGCTGAGCCATGTATCTAATCCTATCCTGTGTGATACTGTCTGCTGAGCCATGTATCTAATCCTATCCTGTGTGATACTGTCTGCTGAGCCATGTATCTAATCCTATCCTGTGTGATACTGTCTGCTGAGCTGTGTATCTAATCCTATCCTGTGTGATACTGTCTGCTGAGCCGTGTATCTAATCCTATCCTGTGTGATACTGTCTGCTGAGCCGTGTATCTAATCCTCTCCTGTGTGATACTGTCTGCTGAGCCGTGTATCTAATCCTATCCTGTGTGATACTGACTGCTGAGCCGTGTATCTAATCCTATCCTGTGTGATACTGTCTGCTGAGCCGTGTGTCGAATCCTCTCCTGTGTGATACAACCACCTAGCGTATTCCTCCCGTCTTCTTCCCGGGGTGCACAGACTTTCGCACACAGGGTCTCTGTCGCTATCCGTCTACACTGATGAACACTAGAGCTCAGTGTCAGTCTGCTGCGGGTAAAGCTCAGGCGCCGGCGGCTCGTATAGGGGGCATCTATAAGGCGCAGATTCTTATCATAAAGTCATCATACCCCTGTAATTATTGCAATAAACAAAAGGATCATAACTCCCATCATCCCATCTGTAGTGACCCGCTCTAACGACCCCAGACACCATCCCTCCACCCCATCCAGACAATGCGGGGCCGAGTCAACGGGTCCAAACCAGGGTTCTCTGGTGGAGGAAGAACTACAAGTCTCAGCACCTCTCCCCACTGAGAGCCGTAGTTCCGCCTCCACGGATGGGGTCTGGGTCCCAGGGTTCTGTAGAAGTAATGGTGGATGGAGACCATGACAGAGAAGACGACTGGTACTGACCCGCGGGTGGCACAGGAACCCGTAGAGAAGCATGGTGGCCGATGGCACCAGGGCGCCTCCGCACATCACGATGAATATCCCCAGGTTGGCGGCTCCCACCAGCAGGTTGTGAGCGGTGATCAGTACTGCACATGCCCAGCAGTCCAGGGGCTCCCTCGGTACTGGGGGTGCAGGGGTGTAAGGCGGGGGCAGCGTGGAGGTGTCTTCACCCATCACGTCTGCTCGGGGCATGGACCTGGCTTTGTGTGTTCTCTAATAAGTGCAGACCCCCTCCCTCCTCATCATGTCCCATCTCCACCCCCCTTATCTAGGAATGTGCCGGCCTCACTCCCCTAATACCCTGTATAAGGGCTCAGGAATGTCAGGACTCCACCTCCCCCAACAGGGCTGGTGAGTGCAAGCTCTGCGGCCCAGAGAAAGTGGTGGAGCGTCACTCCGATCTCCACCTACAAGGTCTCCTACAGGTTCACCCAGTGGTGTAAGGTGGGCTGTCTGACCCCCGGGACAAGGCACATATTCTGTGCCCCCCTCACCTGTACACCAGTAATACTCTGGGCGCCTTATCCCCCTAAGCACGTCTACTACTGTATCATTTTTTTGCCTCTATTTTCTTAGTTTGCCCTTTGACCCTCTTGAATTTTGACAACTTTTCACCTAAAATTGACAAATGTGTAAAAGTTCTACATTGTTCTAATCTTATATTTTATTAAGTTTGTTGAAATTCTGTAATTGTTTTAAGCCTGACACTAATCCTAAATTTATCCCGAACCCTAATCAGAGTTCTAACCTTAACCCTAATTCTAACCTGAGACCTAATCATAGCCCTAACCCTTATCATAATCTTAACCCTACTTCTAGTCGCAACCCTAACCCGAGTCCTAACCCTAATTTTATCCATAACTAGAACCAGTGTCATAACCAGTTTCATAATCTTAACCCTACTTCTAGTCATAACCATAAACCTAGTCTTCACAGTTATCCTGACCCAAGTTCTAACCATAACCCTAACTTTAGGCCTAGTCGTATTCTTAATCCTAACCATAACCCTAGTCCTAACCTTGACCCAAGTCCTAATCATAGCCCTAACCTTGACCCTAATCTTAACCATAGCCCCGCTCATAATCCTATCCCTTCTTCTAGCCATAACCTGAACCAGATTCCATACCATAACCCTAAATTTATCCCTAACCCTAAATCCTAACTTTAACCAGAAGCATAATCATGACCCTTTTCATAATCCTAACCCTACTCGTAGTCTTAACAATAATCCAGAACCAAATCCTAACCATAACACTTAATCCTAGTTTTAAATTAGGGTTAAGGTTAGGACTTGGTTTAGGGTTAAGGATAAGACTAGGGCTATGATTAGGATTAGAGTTACGACGAGCAGTAAAGTTATAGTTAGGACTCAAATTAGGATTTGGGGATCAGTCCTAACTATAACCCTACTTCTAGTCGTAAACCTAATCCTAACCACAACCCAAGTCTTATCCTTAACCCTAAACAAAGTCTAACCTAAGCCCTAGCCTTAATCCTAACCTTAGTCGGTGTGCGGCGGGTTTTGTGATTAGTAGCTACTAACAGTGTCCCTGGCAGAACTGGTGACAGGGTGCTCCCCGACACTCATTGATGTTGTATGTGGTGACATAATTCTGTGGGATTCAACCAGACGGGTTAAGTTGGCTAGCCAAGTGCAGGACGATGTAGTTGTGGACCATCTCAGTGACCACGATGAACCATTCCTCATGAAAGTGACTACAATGGGCACCTGAACATCAGAACAGGACAATAGAAGACGGGGTCCTGCGCGGGTGCGAGAGAGTCACTTACCCAGGGAAGAGATGGCACCAAGATCATACATATATGTATAGACAGAAATAATATGTCCACCATTGATTCAATAAGCAGGGACCAGTTGGCGCAGTAGTTTGCCCAGCATGTCGATTCAGGTGTAGATGGTGTCTTACAGGAAAACACTAAACATCGGCTCCATAAAATAATTTACTCCATTTCATTATCAGTTAGTCAAGGAGCAGCACAAGGAATGCTGGGGGCATAGGACCAGAGAGGGGGCATCAGATTAAAGAGACCCTGAGAGGATAGAATAGTGATTAATGAAGAGTGGGGGAGGGGAGGACTGTCAGGTCCCAGAAACCCCCAGAGATGATAAAGAGCAGACCCCTCAGAAGACCACTGACCTGTGACCAGAATGAAGATAACACTGCCCTATAGGAGGCAGAAGAGTGGTGAGGAGCAGGGAAGGTGGAGGCCCAAAGCTGGGAGGATTATAGTAGTGATAGAAAAGTATTATACTATTCTTAAACATAACTACTATAATACTGCCCCTATGTACAAGAATATAACTACTATAATACTGCCCCTATGTACAAGAATATAACTACTATAATACTGCCCCTATGTACAAGAATATAACTACTATAATACTGTCCCCTATGTACAAGAATATAACTACTATAATACTGTCCCTATGTACAAGAATATAACTACTATAATACTGCCCCTATGTACAAGAATATCACTACTATAATACTGCCCCTATGTACAAGAATATAACTACTATAATACTGCTCCCTATGTACAAGAATATAACTACTATAATACTGCCCCCTATGTACAAGAATATAACTACTATAATACTGCCCCTATGTACAAGAATATAACTACTATAATACTGCCCCTATGTACAAGAATATGACTACTATAATACTGCCTCCTATGTACAAGAATATAACTACTATAATACTGCCCCTATGTACAAGAATATAACTACTATAATACTGCCCCCTATGTACAAGAATATAACTACTATAATACTGCCTCCTATGTATAAGAATATAACTACTATAATACTGCCTCCTATGTACAAGAATATAACTACTATAATACTGCCCCCTATGTACAAGAATATAACTACTATAATACTGCCCCCTATGTACAAGAATATAACTACTATAATACTGCCCCCTATGTACAAGAATATAACTACTATAATACTGCCCCCTATGTACAAGAATATAACTACTATAATACTGCCCCCTATGTACAAGAATATAACTACTATAATACTGCCCCCTATGTACAAGAATATAACTACTATAATACTGCCCCCTATGTACAAGAATATAACTACTATAATACTGCCCCCTATGTACAAGAATATAACTACTATAATACTGCCTCCTATGTACAAGAATATAACTACTATAATACTGCCCCTATGTACAAGAATAACTACTATAATACTGCCCCCTATGTACAAGAATATAACTACTATAATACTGCCTCCTATGTATAAGAATATAACTACTATAATACTGCCCCTATGTACATGAATATGACTACTATAATACTGCCTCCTATGTACAAGAATATAACTACTATAATACTGCCCCCTATGTACAAGAATATAACTACTATAATACTGCCCCCTATGTACAAGAATATAACTACTATAATACTGCCCCCTATGTACAAGAATATAACTACTATAATACTGCCCCCTATGTACAGGAATATAACTACTATAATACTGCCCCCTATGTACAAGAATATAACTACTATAATACTGCCCCCTATGTACAAGAATATAACTACTATAATACTGCCCCTATGTACAAGAATATAACTACTATAATACTGCCCCCTATGTACAAGAATGTAACTACTATAATACTGCCCCCTATGTACAAGAATATAACTACTATAATATTGCTCCTATGTACAAGAATATAACTACTATAATACTGCCCCTATGTACAAGAATATAACTACTATAATACTGCTCCTATGTACAAGAATATAACTACTATAATACTGCCCCCTATGTACAAGAATATAACTACTATAATACTGCTCCCTATGTACAAGAATATAACTACTATAATACTGCCCCCTATGTACAAGAATATAACTACTATAATATTGCTCCTATGTACAAGAATATAACTACTATAATACTCCTCCTATGTACAAGGATATCACTACTATAATACTGCTCCTATGTACAAGAATATAACTACTATAATACTGCCCCTATATACAGGAATATAACTACTATAATACTGCCCCCTATGTACAAGAATATAACTACTATAATACTGCCCCCTATGTACAAGAATATAACTACTATAATACTGCCCCTATGTACAAGAATATAACTACTATAATACTGCCCCTATGTACAAGAATATAACTACTATAATACTGCCCCTATATACAGGAATATAACTACTATAATACTGCCCCTATGTACAAGAATATAACTACTATAATACTGCTCCTATGTACAAGAATATAACTACTATAATACTGCCCCCTATGTACAAGAATATAACTACTATAATACTGCTCCTATGTACAAGAATATAACTACTATAATACTGCCCCTATGTACAAGAATATAACTACTATAATACTGCCCCCTATGTACAAGAATATAACTACTATAATACTGCCCCCTATGTACAAGAATATAACTACTATAATACTGCCCCTATGTACAAGAATATAACTACTATAATACTGCTCCTATGTACACGAATATAACTACTATAATACTGCTCCAATGAACCAGAATATAACTACTATAATACTGCCCCCTATGTACAAGAATATAACTACTATAATACTGCTCCTATGTACAAGAATATAACTACTATAATACTGCCCCTATGTACAAGAATATAACTACTATAATACTGCCCCCTATGTACAAGAATATAACTACTATAATACTGCTCCTATGTACAAGAATATAACTACTATAATACTGCCCCTATGTACAAGAATATAATTACTATAATACTGACCCCTATGTAGAAGAATATAACTACTATAATACTGCCCCTATGTACAAGAATATAATTACTATAATACTGACCCCTATGTAGAAGAATATAACTACTATAATACTGCCCCTATGTACAAGAATATAACTACTATAATACTGCTCCTATGTACAAGAATATAATTACTATAATACTGCCCCCTATGTACAAGAATATAACTACTATAATACTGCTCCTATGTACAAGAATATAACTACTATAATACTGCCCCTATGTACAAGAATATAATTACTATAATACTGACCCCTATGTAGAAGAATATAACTACTATAATACTGCTCCTATGTACAGGAATATAACTACTATAATACTGCCCCTATGTACAAGAATATTACTACTATAATACTGCCCCCTATGTACAAGAATATAACTACTATAATACTGCTCCTATGTACAAGAATACAGCTACTATAATGCTGCCCCCTATGTACAAGAATATAACTACTATAATACTGCCCCTATGTACAAGAATATAGCTACTATAATACTGTCCCCTATGTACAAGAATATAACTACTATAATACTGCCCCAATGTACAAGAATATAACTACTATAATACTGCCCCTATGTACAAGAATATAACTACTATAATACTGCCCCTATGTACAAGAATATAACTACTATAATACTGCCTCTATGTACAAGAATATAACTACTATAATACTGCCCCCTATGTACAAGAATATAACTACTATAATGCTGTCCCCTATGTACAAGAATATAACTACTATAATACTGCCCCTATGTACAAGAATATAACTACTATAATACTGCCCCCTATGTACAAGAATATAACTACTATAATACTGCCCCCTATGTACAAGAATATAACTACTATAATACTGCTCCTATGTACAAGAATATAACTACTATAATACTGCCCCTATGTACAAGAATATAACTACTATAATACTGCCCCCTATGTACAAGAATATAACTACTATAATACTGCCCCCTATGTACAAGAATATAACTACTATAATACTGCCCCTATGTACAAGAATATAACTACTATAATACTGCTCCTATGTACACGAATATAACTACTATAATACTGCTCCTATGTACCAGAATATAACTACTATAATACTGCCCCCTATGTACAAGAATATAACTACTATAATACTGCCCCTATGTACAAGAATATAACTACTATAATACTGCCCCCTATGTACAAGAATATAACTACTATAATACTGCCTCCTATGTATAAGAATATAACTACTATAATACTGCTCCTATGTACAAGAATATAACTACTATAATACTGGCCCTATGTACAAGAATATAACTACTATAATACTGCCCCCTATGTACAAGAATATAACTACTATAATACTGCCCCCTATGTACAAGAATATAACTACTATAATACTGCTCCTATGTACAAGAATATAACTACTATAATACTGCCCCTATGTACAAGAATATAACTACTATAATACTGCCCCTATGTACAAGAATATAACTACTATAATACTGCCCCTATGTACAAGAATATAACTACTATAATACTGCCCCTATGTACAAGAATATAATTACTATAATACTGCCCCTATGTACAAGAATATAACTACTATAATGCTGCCCTCTATGTACAAGAATATAACTACTATAATACTGCTCCTATGTACACGAATATAACTACTATAATACTGCTCCTATGTACACGAATATAACTACTATAATACTGCCCCCTATGTGCAAGAATATAACTACTATAATACTGCCCCCTATGTGCAAGAATATAACTACTATAATACTGCTCCTATGTACAAGAATATAACTACTATAATACTGCCCCCTATGTACAAGAATATAACTACTATAATACTGCCCCCTATGTACAAGAATATAACTACTATAATACTGCCCCCTATGTGCAAGAATATAACTACTATAATACTGCCCCCTATGTGCAAGAATATAACTACTATAATACTGCCCCCTATGTACAAGAATATAACTACTATAATACTGCCCCCTATGTACAAGAATATAACTACTATAATACTGCCCCCTATGTACAAGAATATAACTACTATAATACTGCCCCCTATGTACAAGAATATAACTACTATAATACTGCCCCCTTACAAGAATATAACTACTATAATACTGCTCCTATGTGCAAGAATATAACTACTATAATACTGCTCCTATGTACAAGAATATAACTACTATAATACTGCTCCTATGAGCAAGAATATAACTACTATAATACTGCTCCTATGTGCAAGAATATAACTACTATAATACTGCCCCCTATGTGCAAGAATATAACTACTATAATACTGCCCCCTATGTACAAGAATATAACTACTATAATACTGCCCCCTATGTGCAAGAATATAACTACTATAATACTGCTCCTATGTACAAGAATATAACTACTATAATACTGCTCCTATGAGCAAGAATATAACTACTATAATACTGCTCCTATGTGCAAGAATATAACTACTATAATACTGCCCCCTATGTGCAAGAATATAACTACTATAATACTGCTCCTATGTACACGAATATAACTACTATAATACTGCTCCTATGTACACGAATATAACTACTATAATACTGCTCCTATGTACCAGAATATAACTACTATAATACTGTCCCCTATGTACAGGAATATAACTACTATAATACTGCCCCTATGTACAAGAATATAACTACTATAATACTGCTCTTATGTACAAGAATATAACTACTATAATACTGTCCCCTATGTACAGGAATATAACTACTATAATACTGCCCCTATGTACAAGAATATAACTACTATAATACTGCTCCTATGTACAGGAATATAACTACTATAATACTGTCCCCTATGTACAGGAATATAACTACTATAATACTGCCCCTATGTACAAGAATATAACTACTATAATACTGCTCCTATGTACCAGAATATAACTACTATAATACTGTCCCCTATGTACAGGAATATAACTACTATAATACTGCCCCTATGTACAAGAATATAACTACTATAATACTGCTCCTATGTACAAGAATATAACTACTATAATACTGTCCCCTATGTACAGGAATATAACTACTATAATACTGCCCCTATGTACAAGAATATAACTACTATAATACTGCTCCTATGTACAAGAATATAACTATTATAATACTGCTCCTATGTACAGGAATGTAACTGCTATAATACTGCCCCTATGTATAAGAATATAACTACTATAATACTGCTCCTATGTACAAGAATATAACTACTATAATACTGCCCCTATGTACAAGAATATAACTACTATAATACTGCTCCTATGTACAGGAATGTAACTGCTATAATACTGCCCCTATGTACAAGAATATAACTACTATAATACTGCTCCTATATACAAGAATATAACTACTATAATACTGCTCCTATGTACAAGAATGTAACTACTATAATACTGCTCCTATGTACAGGAATGTAACTGCTATAATACTGCCCCTATGTACAAGAATATAACTACTATAATACTGCTCCCTATATACAAGAATATAACTTCTATAATACTGCTCCTATGTACAAGAATGTAACTACTATAATACTGCTCCTATGTACAGGAATGTAACTGCTATAATACTGCCCCTATGTACAAGAATATAACTACTATAATACTGCTCCCTATATACAAGAATATAACTTCTATAATACTGCTCCTATGTACAAGAATATAACTACTATAATACTGCACCTATGTACAAGAATATAACTACTATAATACTGCACCTATGTACAAGAATATAACTACTATAATACTGCTCCCTATGTACAAGAATATAACTACTATAATACTGCCCCCTATGTACAAGAATATAACTACTATAATACTGCCCCCTATGTACAAGAATATAACTACTATAATACTGCCTCTATGTACAAGAATATAACTACTATAATACTGCCCCCTATGTACAAGAATGTAACTACTATAATACTGCTCCCTATGTACAAGAATATAACTACTATAATACTGCCCCCTATGTACAAGAATATAACTACTATAATACTGCCTCTATGTATAAGAATATAACTACTATAATACTGCTCCTATGTACCAGAATATAACTACTATAATACTGCCCCCTATGTACAAGAATATAACTACTATAATACTGCCTCTATGTATAAGAATATAACTACTATAATACTGCTCCTATGTACAAGAATATAACTACTATAATACTGCCCCTATGTACAAGAATATAACTACTATAATACTGCTCCTATGTACAGGAATGTAACTGCTATAATACTGCCCCTATATACAAGAATATAACTTCTATAATACTGCTCCTATGTACAAGAATATAACTACTATAATGCTGTCCCCTATGTACAAGAATATAACTACTATAATACTGCCCCTATGTACAAGAATATAACTACTATAATACTGCCCCTATGTACAAGAATATAACTACTATAATACTGCCCCCTATGTACAAGAATATAACTACTATAATACTGCCCCCTATGTACAAGAATATAACTACTATAATACTGCCCCCTATGTACAAGAGTATAACTACTATAATACTGCCCCCTATGTACAAGAATATAACTACTATAATACTGCCTCCTATGTACAAGAATATAACTACTATAATACTGCTCCCTATGTACAAGAATATAACTACTATAATACTGCCCCCTATATACAAGAATATAACTACTATAATACTGCCCCTATGTACAAGAATATAACTACTATAATACTGCCCCCTATGTACAAGAATATAACTACTATAATACTGCTCCTATGTACAGGAATATAACTACTATAATACTGCCCCTATGTACAAGAATATAACTACTATAATACTGCTCCTATGTACAGGAATATAACTACTATAATACTGCCCCCTATGTACAAGAATATAACTACTATAATACTGCTCCTATGTACAGGAATATAACTACTATAATACTGCCCTCTATGTACAAGAATATAACTACTATAATACTGCCCCTATGTACAAGAATATAACTACTATAATACTGCTCCTATGTACAGGAATATAACTACTATAATACTGCCCCCTATGTACAGGAATATAACTACTATAATACTGCCCCCTATATACAAGAATATAACTACTATAATACTGCCCCTATGTACAAGAATATAACTACTATAATACTGCCCCTATGTACAAGAATATAACTACTATAATACTGCCCCCTATGTACAAGAATATAACTACTATAATACTGCTCCTATGTACAGGAATATAACTACTATAATACTGCCCCTATGTACAAGAATATAACTACTATAATACTGCTCCTATGTACAGGAATATAACTACTATAATACTGCCCCCTATGTACAGGAATATAACTACTATAATACTGCCCCCTATATACAAGAATATAACTACTATAATACTGCCCCTATGTACAAGAATATAACTACTATAATACTGCCCCCTATGTACAAGAATATAACTACTATAATACTGCCCCTATGTACAAGAATATAACTACTATAATACTGCCCCTATGTACAAGAATATAACTACTATAATACTGCTCCTATGTACAGGAATATAACTACTATAATACTGCCCCTATGTACAAGAATATAACTACTATAATACTGCCCCCTATGTACAGGAATATAACTACTATAATACTGCCCCCTATGTACAGGAATATAACTACTATAATACTGCCCCCTATATACAAGAATATAACTACTATAATACTGCTCCTATGTACAAGAATATAACTACTATAATACTGCCCCTATGTACAAGAATATAACTACTATAATACTGCCCCCTATGTACAAGAATATAACTACTATAATACTGCCCCCTATGTACAGGAATATAACTACTATAATACTGCCCCCTATATACAAGAATATAACTACTATAATACTGCTCCTATGTACAAGAATATAACTACTATAATACTGCCCCTATGTACAAGAATATAACTACTATAATACTGCCCCCTATGTACAAGAATATAACTACTATAATACTGCCTCCTATGTACAAGAATATAACTACTATAATACTGCTCCTATGTACAAGAATATAACTACTATAATACTGCCCCTTATGTACAAGAATATAACTACTATAATACTGCTCCTATGTACAGGAATATAACTACTATAATACTGCCCCTATGTACAAGAATATAACTACTATAATACTGCTCCTATGTACAGGAATATAACTACTATAATACTGCCCCCTATGTACAGGATTATAAACAATCATCTATCACTGTGATGAGATAATAAAACAAGGCAAGTTTTTTTTTTGTTTTTTTTTTATCAAAATCTTTATTTTTTTTTTCAGATTTATTAATATCACAAATTCACAAAAAAAAGGCAAAAAAATCGCTGGCTCAGTTAAAAATAAGTCTTGAGTTTGAGTGATGTTCTTGAGTAGGGGGTAAAGGGGTTACAGACAGGAAGGGGAAACCTTTAGGGTTGATGGGGGTCTCTCGAGGTTGTGCTGCTCCCTAGTGGGGTGCCAGTGCATTGCCTGAGGAACGGACATTAGATCGGAGTGAGGAGTAGGTTAACGGCGTTTCCGACCAGTGTGATCGATTGGACCCCGATTTGGTGATGCTGTGCTTTATATAAAAGTGGTGTCACGCGATGTTGGATGTGTCGAATAAAAAAAAAAGTGGGGAAGGGGCGCAATGCACCAAGAGCCCCACCGGGCATCCGAACCAAGAGGCCCCCTCCCCGTAACAACGCGCCCAAAGAGGAAAATCAACTTTAAGAAAAATAAAAACACACAGGAAAAGTATTTAGCACCAGGTGAAACACGAAAGGAGAAAAGGGGTGCAATGCTCTGCAGATTTGGGGAAACATGGGGGGTGGGGAGGCTTCATTAGCACCAAAGATCTGCAGAGCACCAACACGTTAACCCTCCTCCTACCAGACAGCTGCAATAAATCCATTGACCCCCTCTGTCGCCACAGTGCCACGGTTTGATATTTTCTAACCCCTCAACAAACAACAAATTTTTTTTAGTTTCTTAAAAAAAAAAATTCCATTTTTACCCGGATACCCCTTATGTGGACCTGCAGAGCCCCAATCCCACCACTGAAATGCAGAACCTCACTGTTCAGACCCTCCCCTGCCAGCAACCCCCAACCCAGCCCCCTCTTCCATTCGTAAGGAATAGGTAGGGGGGGGGGGGGGGGGACAAAAGAAATAAAAAAATTAAAAAGTAAACCCAAAACCCCCTTGCAATCCGTTACCCCGCCACCGAGTAAAATAAAATGTACAATAATCCATAGCACCATTTTTAGAAGGTATTTTAAAACAGACGAGAAGGAAAAACAAAAAAGCACCTTGAAAATCGGCAAAAAAAGCTTATTCAACGTAAAAAGGGAGGTGAGGAAAGAGCTGCAAGGGTTAATAAATAAAGCCGAAGGAAATGGGAAAAAAAATAAATAAAAATGGGCACCGAAGGGAACCCCTGCTCCCACTTTAGGCATTGACGGGAACCCCTGCTCCCACTTTAGGCATGTCCCCCATGGGTTCCACATACTTGTGGTAAGACAGGAGATGTAATGGTATGATCCATATACACAACTCACCCATCAGGGGTGTTCTCTACCCTCTAAAAGAAAGATGGTGGTAGGACAAGAGATGTAATGGTAGACTGGTATGATCCACATACATGACCTGTTCATCGGGGGTGCTCTCTACCCTTTTAAGAAAGATGGTAGTAGGACAGGTGATCTATATACATGACTCACCCATCGAGGCGTGTCCTCTACCCTCAAAAGATAGTAAGACAGTAGATGTAACGGTGGACTAGTATGATCCATATACTTGACTCACCCTTCAGGGGTGTTCCCTACCCTCGAAAGATGATGTAGGACAGGAGATGTAATGGTAGACTGGTATGATCCACATATTTTCTCTACCCTTTAAAGAAAAATGGTAGTAGGATAGGAGATGTGATCAATATACATGACTCACCCATCTGAACTATCCTCTATCCTCAAAAGAAAGATGGTAGTAGGACAGTAGATGTAATTGTGGACTGGTATGATCTATATTTATGACTCTTCCGTTAGGGGTGTCCACTACCTCTAAAATTGTGGTAGGATATGAGGAGTTATGGTGGACGTCTATGATCCATATACATCTCTTGTTCTACCACTATCTTTCTGTTGAGGGTAGCAATGTATAAGAGTCATAGATGTCCACCACTACGCCTCATGTCCTACCACGATCTTACTGTTGATGATAGAAGACATCACTGATCTATAATCCATATACATGACTTTCTGAAGTCCACCAATACATGATTCACCCATCAGGGGTGCCCTCTAAATTCAACAGAAAGATGGTGGTAGGACATGAGGAGAAATGGTAGACTTCTATGATCCATATACATCTCCTGCCCTGCCACCATCTTTCTGTTGAAAGTAAACATGACTCTCCCCTCTAAGGATTATACGAGTCCACTATTACTGGTCTATGCTCTTCAGAAAGTTGGTAGGGTAGGTGGTCTATTTGAGGATCTAGATGTTCCACATACATGACTCGTGCACTAGAGGGGTGTCCTCTGCACATTGCAGAAAGGTGGTGATAGGACTGGAGATGTATATATGGTTTAATTCCACCCTAACGACTTGCCCATCAGGCGTGTCCTCTATACTCAACACAAAAATGGTAGTAGGACAGGAGATGTAACGGTTGACTTGTCAGGGATGTGTTCTACACTATGGGGAGATGGTGTATTGGTGGACTTGTATATTCCATGTACATGACTCACCCCAAAAGGTACACTGAAGGGTTCACCACATTTGATAAAACTTTTTGAGTAAGGCGTTTGAGGGTATACACGTGTGGTCAATGTACTGGGGTGCCAACACTTAACTGGTCACCCCTGAGGGCAGTATCTCAAAAGTAAAGAGCTGTGATCAGGGGGTGACTGATGTCTGAAGAGTCACTTATGGCAATCACAACACAAAAGCTAAATAAAAGAAGGATCCAGTGTTTCAAGTGTAGTTTTTTTTCAATAAAGGAATGGCCATTATCCTCGGTACAGAAGGTTGAACAGTGATTGGGGCAAGGCTCAAGGCTTAAGCTCCAGCCAAACCTACGATTTAGTTAACCTCACCAAATTTTCTCGAGAATTCTAGAGATTGCGACAGTCGTTCATCGGAAGACCATCCCCCCCATGAAAAACTTTATGGCATCTTGAGCCTTAGCTACATCTTTTGACTACCTCATTGGGAACAAAATACATCGATAAGTCTACAACGAAGTTCCGAGACAGTCAAAAAGTTTTAAAAGGTTAGAGTTCACCCAAAATCGACCATATCAAGAGAATAATCCCATCATTGATGACTGGACTAAAGTCAGGGTGCAGTACTGCCTCAAAGAATCTTTGGGGGGGGAAGCCTGAGAGAACAAGCAGATGGTCACCCATTCGGAAGACATTTACACCAATACAATACATTAGTCCTACTCCACATGGGTTAAGACAAAAGATTGGCCAAGAAGAAGTGACCAATCGAAACCCTTCTCAGCACTGAAAGAACCAGGTTTGTTGGTCTTTTTATTCAGTCTATTTTTTTTTTGGGGGGGGGGCCAAAAAGAGGAGCAGATCACCATGAAGGAGCTCCCACAGAGGCCATCTTATTCGATGGATGGCAGAACTTTAATGATGGAAATCTATACGACAGCGTCCTCAAATTCTCCAAGTGTTCTCAAAAAACAAAAACTTTACAAAGTTGTTTTTTTTTTTGTTTTTAATTAAAAAAAATTTTTACACTCAGGATTTATCAGCTTACTAACTTAATGTACTTTTTTCGGCTACACAAGAAAAGTTTTTTTCGTTCTTACAGTACAGATAAAACACTTGACCCTTCAGAGATTTTTTTTTTTTTTTTAGGAGCAGCATTTTTGTGTGAGGTGAATATAAGCCTGGCCCCAAAAATGGCAGCAAATACTTCCAATTATTGAGACAAAAAGTGACCAATCAGACACCAGTGCGAGACCCCCCAGGTCCTAACATCACAATAAAAAGGAGAAATTAAGACCAAAATATATAGATTTATTTTTGGGGAGGGGGGGAAACATGGAGGGGATATCTAGTCCAAAACGGCCGTCCATCAAGGTAACGTCTTGACCACCACAAAGTAGCTTCTGAAATTTCGGACACCCATTAGCGCCTGAAGCTGAAATCCCGCTTTCAAAGGTGGAGCCTAATGTAGGGGCGGAGCCAATGCCTAATATGGGAGGATGGGGGAGGGACCTTAAAACAAAAAGGAGGTAAAGGACTGGCCTGCGGTTTTGTGAAGCGAGAGGTATAAAAAGATTTACATGGGGGCGAAAAACATAAAAACAACCAAAAGCATTCAATGACATAAAATGTAATAAAATATTCAAGAAAGACAGGAATAAAAAAACCAAAAAAAAAAAAAAAAACCAAAAAAAAAACAGACGCTAAAAGCAAAAAATACAAGAAGTAACCAGCGGATGGGAAAGGTTCCATAGGTAAAGTTAAACCAAATCTTTCTCTCTCTTTCTCTCTATATATATATTTATTTATAAATTTCTATTTTACAGAGAACAGGAAAAGGGTGAAGAAAAAAAAAAAAAAATCAAGGAAATGGTTAAAAAGGGGAGGAGTCCGCGCCAAATAGATATTTATCTCTCTCTCTCTCTCTATATATATATAAAAACCCGTATCTCTTCTCGTCGTACACAACCCGGAGAGAGGTTCATTTATTCGCAGTGGTAAGGGCGCCATCATTTTTTTCTCTTTTTTTTATTTTAATCAACCCATTCAAGGAGGGCTCCTTAGACCCTGACATAGTCCCGTGCTCCTCCACCCCCCACCCCCAACCCAATGAAGGAGGTTGGGAATGGGATTTTAATAAGTGAACTGCGCCAAATCTCCTCCCAGCAGTGAACTGCGCCAAATCTCCCCCCAGCAGCGAACTGCGCCAAATCTCCTCCCCGCAGTGAACTGCGCCAAATCTCCTCCCAGCAGTGAACTGCGCCAAATCTCCCCCCAGCAGCGAACTGCGCCAAATCTCCTCCCAGCAGCGAACTGCGCCAAATCTCCTCCCAGCAGTGAACTGCGCCAAATCTCCTCCCAGCAGTGAACTGCGCCAAATCTCCTCCCAGCAGTGAACTGCGCCAAATCTCCTCCCAGCAGTGAACTGCGCCAAATCTCCTCCCAGCAGTGAACTGCGCCAAATCTCCTCCCAGCAGTGAACTGCGCCAAATCTCCTCCCAGCAGCGAACTGCGCCAAATCTCCTCCCAGCAGCGAACTGCGCCAAATCTCCTCCCAGCAGCGAACTGCGCCAAATCTCCTCCCAGCAGCGAACTGCGCCAAATCTCCTCCCCGCAGCGAACTGCGCCAAATCTCCTCCCAGCAGCGAACTGCGCCAAATCTCCTCCCAGCAGCGAACTGCGCCAAATCTCCCCGCAGCAGCGAACTGCGCCAAATCTCGTCCAAGCAGTGTTATGTTTTGTTACCCTCGTCGAACCCACCCCTGCCACCCGCCCATGGACTCTTTAAGTGATAGTCACGCCCCCTTACGCAAAACGATGCCGCCTTCTTCGAGGGGCACCCGGTCCGAGCGTTTACCACAGCTTTTAATGAAGACTTTACGGTCAAGACTCACAATCACTTGCATGAGGTTCGCCCTCCCAGCCCCACTCCCGCCCATACCCACCCCTCCCCCCCCTCCCAAAGATACTTTTCCGACATACCCATTCAATAATACAGCATTAGCCTGGTCAGCGCCCCTCTGTCACACAGAGCGCGCCCACGCACACTATTTTCAATAGCAGAGAACCACTGTGAACTTAATTTAAAAGAAAAGAAATAAAAATAAAAAATGCACTCAGTGCCGCCACCTGCATAAAAAAAAATCCCGCACAAATTAATACCGCCCCTCCCACCCCCTGCCCTCAGAGTCACAAATTCAAGATTTCAGAATAAATATTCCTGATAAAAATTACAAAAAACAAAAACGAGGAAGAGAAAAAAAAAAAAAAAAAGGAAATCAAATTATCAAAAACAACAGACATGTAGAATCCTGCATCCTGATTGGCTGTTCCCACGAAAAGGAGAACGGGTATCTGTGTAAACAAGGCCTGTGATTGGCTGGAGAGTGTGAAATATGAGCTGCCGATCCATAACTGGCTCGTCTCCCTCCTTACCCCTCCCCTCGCTCTCTCTTTCATTTGCGATTGGCTGGTTATGTAGCACCGCCCCCTCTTCTCACTGGTCCTGGGAAGAGGGGAGAGTTTTGATTGGCTGGCTCGGCAGAGGAGGAGGAGGATGTGGGAGGAGACTGTTGCAGGAGCAGAAGAAGAAGGAGGAGCAAAGGCTCACCATGTGCTTGGAGGTGGGGACTGGAAAAAAAAAAAAATTAAGATTAAAAAAAAATTAAGGCATTGCTCAAAATAAAGAACCTCGGACCATAAAGTTTTCCACATGGTCCCAACTGCCAGGACCCCCAGGAATCAGCTATTCTCTATGAGGGATCCTAGCAGCAAATGTTCACAAAACCTGCAGCGCCACCACAGGGGACATTTGGTATTACACAGTTCTCATTCATAATAATGGGCTGTCCATGTAATGTATGAATATAGTGGGGGTCTGCTGGGGCGGCAGCCATAGAAACACCTAAGACCGAATAGGAGCAGAACACAGAGGATTTTAAGACCCATCGCAAATTACTGCTTAATCCTTTTAAAGGGATTTTTAATATTTTTAGCGCTTATGGGTTTGTTTGTTTTTATTCCGCCCCTTCGTTCTACAGCCAGAACCTTTATTTTTTTTATTTTTTTAATTGTTAGAGGACGATGCACAATTTTTTTTTTCTTGCATGAGGTTCAAAAGGTTTAAAAAAAAATATTAAATTCTCATTCAGATATTAAAGTCATTTCTTTATTCTGCTATAGTTTTCACTTTTTTTTTTTCAGTGGGAAAATAAGAGGAAATTGGTCGGTTTTTCACTTTTTTTTTTTTATTATTTTTTTAAATAAATAAACCACAAAAGGACCACTGAAATACATTGTAAATTGTGTTAAGCCTTTCCAGAATAATTATTTATATATTTTGGGACACGTTCGACTGGGGCGGGGATAACAGCAATTTGGATTGGCAGTGGCTTTTTTTCTCACCATTACATTTGTTATTTCCGGCTTTTTAATTTTTCATTTTTTTCACATACTGTGCCCCCCCCCCCCCCATAAGGTCAGGAAAGACCATTGGAGTAGGGGGCATTTAAACATGTTTTATTTATTCTGAATGTCCCCTGTAACTGGGTTTGCTACATTAGCTCCAGTTACAGTGGTAATGCAGAGTCTCCTAGGACCCAGCAGCTCCTGCTTTCTCCCTATACACAGCAATCACATGACGGCTGGGTCCAGAGACGGAAGCACTGTCCACGCTATGTTTACAGCGATAGAGAAGGCAGAGATGGTAATAAACCATCTCCGCCTTCTCCATGGGGACTGACTGTCTTACAGCCGGCTTCCCGCAGCAGTATGATCACAGCAGCTGCTCTACTTTGTAATGACGTCTGAGAATGTCACTGCAGAGTAGAACATTCCCGAAGCGTCTATGCGGTAGGACTACGATCAGCGTTGTTTGAAGTGGTGACCCCCAGCTCCTCACCAGGTGAAAGGTGTCGTACATCTGCATAAGTTCCTCCACTCTGTACTGCTCCAGAATGACCACGCTGCTTGAGGTGATGCTGGTGGTCCGAGCGCAGGTCTCACAGTGCACCAGGTAGGTGTTCTTACCCCCGCTCTCGCTGGTGACAAACAGGATATTAAAAACTTCCACCTGAAGAAGTGAGAGAGACAAGACCGTGAGACCCTGGAGGTCGCCTCCACGTGGCCCCAACCCCAGGAGCGGGCGCTTACGTCACACTCGTTGCAGTAGTAGGCTGGTTCATCTTTGACTCGAGCTTGATAGGCGATCTTCTTCCCGCTGCGGATGAGTCTGTCTCGCTGGATCTGACACCGCTTCATGGATTGTAAGAGACAGTATCTACAAAAGGAGGGAAGACGAGTGAGGCGGGAAGACGAGTGAGGCGGGAAGACGAGTGAGGCGGGAAGACGAGTGAGGCGGGAAGACGAGTGAGGCGGGAAGACGAGTGAGGCGGGAAGACAGCAATAACTGGAACGTAGAAGGGGGAAATAGAGAAAACAAACAGGCGAAACAAAAGGAAAAGTAAGGAGAGACTAAAGGAGACGGAAGGTTAAAAGAGGTGTGGACTGAGGTGGCCACTGAGGAGGAGGGGCAGATGGTGGCCGAGCAGAGGCGCTGAGGAGGAGGAGGAGGGGCAGATGGTGGCCGAGCAGAGGCGCTGAGGAGGAGGAGGAGGGGCAGATGGTGGCCGAGCAGAGGCGCTGAGGAGGAGGAGGAGGGGCAGATGGTGGCCGAGCAGAGGCGCTGAGGAGGAGGAGGAGGGGCAGATGGTGGCCGAGCAGAGGCGCTGAGGAGGAGGAGGAGGAGGGGCAGATGGTGGCCGAGCAGAGGCGCTGAGGAGGAGGAGGAGGAGGGGCAGATGGTGGCCGAGCAGAGGCGCTGAGGAGGAGGAGGGGCAGATGGTGGCCGAGCAGAGGCGCTGAGGAGGAGGAGGAGGAGGAGGAGGGGCAGATGGTGGCCGAGCAGAGGAGGAGGAGGAGGAGGAGGAGGGGCAGATGGTGGCCGAGCAGAGGAGGAGGGGCAGATGGTGGCCGAGCAGAGGAGGAGGGGCAGATGGTGGCCGAGCAGAGGAGGA